>NW_025171230.1:0-1799 GCF_004010195.1 Chiloscyllium plagiosum | reverse complement strand
GAGAGTGTTATAGTGTGTCTCTGCCTGTGTCAGACAGTGTCACAGTGTATTTCAGTGAGTGTCAGAGAGCGTGACAATGTGTCTCAGGGAGTGTCACAATCTGTCACAGTCTCTCAGAGAGTGTTTCAGTGTGTCACAGTCTATCACAGAGTGTCACAGTGTGTTTCTGCCTGTGTCAGACAGTGTCACAGTGTGTTTCAGAGTGTCAGAGAGTTTCTCATCCTGTCACAGTCTGTAGGACCGTGTCACAGTGTGTTTCAGAGAATATCAGAGAGTGTCACAGTGTGTCTCAGAGAGTGTCACAGTCTGTCACCGTCACTCAGAGTGTGTTTCACTGTGTCACAGTCTGTCATAGGGTGTCACAGTGCGCCTCAGAGAGAGTCAGAGAGTGTCACAGTGTGTCTCAGATAGTCAGGGAGCGTCAGAAAGTATCACAATCTGTCAGCGAGTGTCACAGTGTGTTTGAGAGAGAGTCAGCGAGTGTAACAGTGTGTTTCAGAGATGGTCAGATAGGATCAGAGAGTGTCACAGTGCATCTCAAAGTGTCAGAGAGAGTCAGAGAGAGTTACAGTGTGTCTGAGAGCGTGTCAGAGAGAGTCAGAGAGTGTCACAGTCTGTCTCAAAGAGGGTCACAGTGTGTCACCGTCTGTCAGAGAGTGTCACAGAGTGCTTCCGATGTGCTGGAAAGTGTCGCAGTATGTCATAGATATTGTCAGAGAGTGTCACAGTGTGTCTCAGAGAGTGTCACAGTGTGTTGGGGAGTGTCAGAGAGTGTCACAATGTGTCTCTGCCTGTGTCAGAGAGTGTCACAGAGTATTTCAGACAATGTCAGAGAGTGTCACAGTGTGTCTCAGAGAGTGTCACAGTCTGTCACTGTCACTCAGAGTGTGTTTGAGTGTGTCACAGTCTGTCAGAGAGTGTCACAGTGCGCCTCAGAGAGAGTCAGAGAGTGTCACAGTGTGTCACAAGATTCAGGGAGAGTCAGAAAGTATCACAATATGTCAGCAAGTGTCACACTCTCTGAGACACGCTGTGATGACACTCTCTGACACAGGCTGAGACACACTGACACTCTCTGACACTCTCCAACACACTATGACACTCTCTGAGACACACTGTGACACTCTCTGTGACACTTTCTACCACATCTGAAACACTCTGTGACACTCTCTGACAAACGGTGACACACTGTGAAGCTCTTTGAGACAGACTGTGACACTTTCTGACTCTCCCTGACTCTCTGAGACACACTGTGACACTCTCTGACTCTCTCTGAGGCACACTGTGACACTCTCTGACTGACTGTGACATACTGAAACACTATCTTACTCTCTCTGGCACTCTGAGACATACTGTGACACTCTCTGACCCTCGCTGAAACACACTGTTACACTCTCTGAGAGACTTGACACACTGTGCCGCTCTCTGAGACACACTGTGACACTCTCTGACTCTCTCTGAGACACACGGCGACACACACTGACTCCCTCTGACATCCTCTGAGGCACAGTATGACATACTGTGACACTCTCTGAGACACGGTGACATTTTCTGTGACACTGCGATACTCTCTGTGCCACACTGTGACACTCTCTGAGATAGACTGTGACACTCACTGACTCTCTCTGACTCTCTCTGAGGCACAGTATGATACTCTCTGACACTCTCTGACACTCTCTGAGAGACTGTGACACTCTCTGAGACACATTGTGACACTCTCTGACACTCTCTGAAACACACTGTGACACTCTCTGGCACAGGTAGGGACACACCATGACACTCTCTGACAGACTGTGACA
>NW_025171229.1:0-1799 GCF_004010195.1 Chiloscyllium plagiosum | reverse complement strand
CCGTCAGTTCCGTGAGTACATGTTGCTGGGCCCATTCATCACTGTCACTGCGGTGAGTCCACGTTGCTGGGCCCACTCATCACCATCACTGCGGTGAGTCCATGTCGCTGGGCCCACTCATCTTCATCACTGCCGTAAGTCCATGTTGCTTGGCCCACTCAACACCATCACTGAGGTGAGTCCACGTTGCTGGGCCCACTCATCACTGTCACTGCAGTGAGTCCATGTTGCTGGACTGCGGTGAGTCCATGTTGTTGGGCCCACTCATCACTCTCACTGCGATGAGTCCATGTTGCTGGGCCCACTCATCACCGTCAGTTCCGTGGGTACATGTTGCTGGGCACACTCATCACTATCACTGCGGTGAGTCCACATTGCTGGGCCCAATCATCACTATCACTGCAGTGAGACAACGTTGCTTGGCCCACCCATCACTATCACTGCGATGAGTCCACGTCGCTGGGCCCATTCATCACTATCACTGCGGTGAGTCCATGTTGTTGGGCCCACTCATCACTATCACTGCGGTGAGTCCACGTTGCCGGGCCCACCCATTACTATCACTGCAGTGAGTCCAAATTGCCAGGCCTACGCATCACTATCACTGCGGTGAATCCATGTTGCTATGCCCACTCATCACTGTCACTGCAGTGAGTCCATGTGTCTGGGCCCACTCATCACTATCACCGCGGTGAGTCCACGTAGCTGAGCCCACTCATCACTATCACTGCGGTGAGTCCATGTTGCTGGGCCCACTCATCACTATCACTGCGGTGAGGTCATGTTGCTGGACCCACTCATCACTATTACGGCGGTGAGTCCATGTTGCTGGGCACACTCATTACTATCACTGCGGTGAGTCCACGTTACTGGGCCCACTCATCACCATCACTGCGGTGAATCCATGTTGCTGTGCCCACTCATCACTGTCACTGCAGTGAGTCCATGTGTCTGGGCCCACTCATTACTATCACCGCGGTGAGTCCACGTAGCTGAGCCCACTCATCACTATCACTGCGGTGAGTCCATGTTGCTGGGCCCACTCATCACTATCACTGCGGTGAGGTCATGTTGCTGGACCCGCACATCACTATTACGGCGGTGAGTCCATGTTGCTGGGCACACTCATCACTATCACTGCGGTGAGTCCACGTTGCTGGGCGACACTCATCACTATCACTGCGGTGTGTCCATGTTGTTGGGCCCACTCATCACCATCAGTGTGGTCAGTCCATGTTGCTGGGCCCACCCATCACTATCACTGCGGTGAGTCCACGTCGCTGGGCCTACTCATCACTATCTCTGCGGTGAGTCCATGTTGTTGGGCCCACTCATCTTTATCACTGCGGTGAGTCCACGTTGCCGGGCCCACCCATCACTATCACTGCGGTGAGCCCAAGTTGCCGGGCCCACGCATCACCATCACTGCGGTGAGTCCATGTTGCTGGGCCCACTCATCACCGTCACTGCGTTGAGTCCATGTTGCTGGGCCCACTCATGACCATCACTGCGGTCAGTTCATGTTGCTGGGCCCAATCATCACTATCACTGCGTGAGTCCATGTTGCTGGGCCCACCCATCCCTATCACTGCGGTGAGTCCATTTTGATGGGTCACTCCTCACCATCACTGTGGTGACTCCATGTTGCTGCGCCCACTCATCACTGTCACTGCGGTGAGCCCAGGTTGCTGGGCCCACTCATCACTGTCACTGCGGTGAGCCCATGTTTCTGGGCCCACGCATCACCATCACTGCGGTGAGTCCATGTTGCTGGGCCCACTCATCACCGTCACTGCGTT
>NW_025171228.1:1216-1799 GCF_004010195.1 Chiloscyllium plagiosum | reverse complement strand
TGTTCTATATACACTGGTAAGCGTGGCAATGCCATTCCTGGTATTGACTTCTGGTTACAGAACTCACTGCGCTGCAAGAAGCTCAGAGGTTTATGCAGAAGGAAACAATAAAAAGGAGCATACGTCCCTTTGTAGATCAACACGTTTCAACCAATCCCTTTCAAATGTTAGGCTGCCAATTTATCATTTCCATCAAAGGGCACACCGTCACCTCTATCCACATTGTTCTCCATCTGTCACGTATTTACCTATTCACTCCACTTGTCTTAGTCTCCTCGGTGCTTTTTTGCATCCTCCTCACCCACTCACAATCCCACATCCGTTAGTGGTGTCAGCAGTCTGGGATATATTGTATCTGATTCCAGCAACCAAATGTTTAAAGGGCATTGTGAACAGCTGGGTCCAAAGCACCGATTCTTTCGACACCTCAGCAAACTTCCTCTGTTAATTTCTATTTATTTATTTCGTGAATCTCGGAGTCACTGGCTGGGCCAGCATTTATATTAGATTAGATTAGATTAGATTAGATTACTTACAGTGTGGAAACAGGCCCTTCGGCCCAACAAGTCCACACCGACCCGCC
>NW_025171228.1:0-733 GCF_004010195.1 Chiloscyllium plagiosum | reverse complement strand
CTGCCATTCTGCACGCTACATTGAACCAAGGTTGATCATCTGGCTTGATGGTAATTGTTGCGAGGGGAATACGCCAGGCCATGAGGTTGTGTTGGTGTACATTTCTGCTGCTATAGATGACTCACAACACCTTATGGACACCCAGATTTGAGCTGCTAGATCTGTTCGAAGTCTGCCGTATTTAGCACCGTGATAGTACCGCCCAAAATGGTGCAGGTTATGCTCAATGTGTAGGTGTGACTTTGTTCTCACAATGACTAAGCGGTGGCCACTCTTACCAATACTGTCTTGGACAGATACTTCTGCAACTGGCAGATTAGTAAGGCTGTGGTCAAGTATGAATTTTCATCTTGTTGGTGCCTTCACTACCTGCCACAGAACCAGTCTAGCAGTTATATCCTCATAGCAGCCGGCCAGCTCGATCAGTAATGCTTTAGCTGAGATACTCTTGGAGGTGGACATTGAATTCCGCTACCTAGAGTACATCCTGCGTCCGTGCTACCCTCAGTACTTCCTCCAAGTGTTGATCAGCATGGAGGAGTACTGATTCATAAGTTGAGAGAGGCTGGTACATGGTAATCAGCAGGAAGTTTCCTTTTCCATGTGTAAACCAATGCCATGAGACTTCATTGGATACGGAGTCACTGTTGAGGACACCAAGAGCAATTCCCTTCCAACTGTATCCCAATATGCCGCCACTTCTGCTGTGTCCGTCCTACTGATGAGACAGGAG
>NW_025171227.1:0-1799 GCF_004010195.1 Chiloscyllium plagiosum | reverse complement strand
CGCTGTAATATTCTATGTTCTATGTTCGATGCTGCACCGGAGGCTGACTGATGATAGTGCCAAAACTTTTGAGAACAAATACAACAGCTCAATGAGCAACCCATCAACCTTAACTCTATATGGCTCCAAGCCACCTCAACAGCATTGTGAAGTATGGGGTTGGCATGGTGACTCAGTGGTTAGTATTGCTGCCTCATAGTTCCAGACAGCTGGCTTCAATTCCAGTATTGGCTGAATGTCTGGAGTTTGCACATTCTGCCCTTGTCTGCGTGGGTTCCCACCAGGTGTTTTGGTTACCTTCCACAGTCCATAGATGTGGGGCTAGGTGGATTGGTCATGCCAAATATTCCATCGTGTTCAGGCATATGTAAAATAGTTGGATTAGCCATGGGGAGCGTGGTTGTTGGGGGGGAGGATGGAAGGTTACAGAGATAAGGTAGAGGGATGGGTCTGTTTGGAATGTTCTTCAGAGAGTTCGGTTTGAACTTGTTGGGCCGAATGGCCCTTTTCCATAGTGTAGGGAATCCATGAAGTCTATGAAACGTCACTTCTTCCGACACATCTTTTGGATTCTAACATTTTCATGCAGTCTGTTCATATAATTCAGTAGCTCTTCGTGTTGTATCTGTCACTGCGTGGGTCGTATTGATGGCTCTGTGAGCACGTTGTCCAGGTGCTTCAGGTCCAGAGCCAACAGAATTCTTCACTCAAGAGATATGAGGCAGCATAGGCCAGGGATGGAGACTAGCATTTTCCAGATCAGTTTTGGAGTTTGTAGCATTCTGCAAGATTAACTCACACCCTGATTTCTGAGTCTATCTTGTTCTCAGTCTCCTGTAATTTCTCTGGAATTAGTTGACTTAGAGACCTCCCAAATGCTGGGTGTCTTGTCCCTCACCTCATTGAAGATGGTCATCCTCAGAGACAAAGGGAAGGGAGATCTGGTGCCTTCAATAAATTCTGCAGCGCCATAAGACCTCTCAAAGTGCACAGAACAGTCAGAGCAAGGTGAGGGCTCCAAACATCGGCTAAAAAGACATGACATAGATACATTTCTGGTGAGGGAGCACAGTACAACCACACCCCAGGCTTAATCGCCACGTCTGCTTTAAGTTTGTCGTACTAAGACAGCACCGGGAAATCACGGTTATCACTCCAGCCCTGTGCTGTCTTCGTGAGCATCAGTACAACATTGGGGAAAGTAGGTCTCACGTAAAAGGATGACATGCCTTTGGGAACTTTCTGCTCCGTGTTCCCTCTCCGACACTGTATTTCTAGCATGTCTTGTGGGGCCCTGTCTTCTATCATGCTAACTCCTATAAAAAGAAGCTACCTCTGTAATCTCCCCCTTTCACTACAATCCCCCACATATTTGAACCGTAATCCAACCCAGACTTCCATTCCTATCTCTGTAACTTGCTTCAGTCGATATGACATACCGTTTCTCGGTAGTCTATTCTTCCAGTAGTCATGCAGCACAGCAACAGATCGTTCATCCCAACTCATCAATGCTGACCAGGTTTCCCAAACTGAACAGGTTCCATTTGCTTGCATTTTGCCCATATCGCTTCTAACCTTGTCCTCTCTGTGTACATTCTCAAATGTCTTTTCCAGGTGGTAATTATACTTGTATCTAACGTTTCCTCTGACAGTCCGTTCCGTATATGCACTATTCTCCATGGAAAGTATTGCTGATCAGGTGACTCTTTAGATCTTTGCTCTGTGACCTCATTTTCATACCCTCTCGTTTTGCTCTTAACTCCCCGTGGATATTGCAACTTCCTTACAGAATATACAAC
>NW_025171226.1:0-1799 GCF_004010195.1 Chiloscyllium plagiosum | reverse complement strand
TCCTGTACCTATGTCCCAGTTTCGAGCAGTTGAGTGTATGCCTCCTGCTCCTGTGTCCCAGTCTCGAGCAATTGAATGACACCCTTCTGTTCCTGTGTCCCAGTCTCGAGCAGTTGAATGACTCCCTCCTGTTCCTGTGTCCCAGTTTCAAGCAGTTGAATGATTCCCTCCTGATCCCAAGTTTGTGAAAATAGATGTCCTCCAACTGCTCCAGAGTAACAGTCTGCAATAGCTCTGTGCTCAACTGCTGCTCATGTGGAATGGAATTGAGGGACTGAATGGCCTCTTCACATACTTTACAGCTTTTCTGGACTAAAAGCCTTTCTCCTGATTCTGTAAAACACCATCAAAATGTGAATGATGTATTTTTGTATTTGACTGCCAGTAATTGAGCAAACAAGCTGACTGATAAACTTCAGAAGCTGCATAGCCTCCTCCTGCTCCCACGTTAAACACTCAAGAGTCAATCGACTCTCAGAGATGTATAGCATGGAAGAAGATCCCCCGGGTCTGATCATCTATACCAACCAAATATCCTAAATTAATCTCGTCTCCCTTGCCAGCACTTGGCCCATCTCTCTCTAAACACTTCCCATGCACATACCCATCCAAATGCCTTTTAAATGGTGTAACTGTACCTGCCTCCACCACCTCTTTTGGCTGTTCAATCCATACATGCAGCAGTCTCTGTGTGAAAATGTTGTCCCTCACGTCCCTTGCACCCTTTCAAGTTTGACAACATCTTTCCGACAGCAGGTTGACCAGAATTAAAGGCAGTATTACAAAAGTGGCCGAACCAATGTCCTGTACAGATGCAACGTTTCATGCAATTGCTTAGACTCAAAGCACGCACCAATAAAGGAAAGATCACCAAGTGTCTTCTTCACTGCACTGTCTACCTGTGACGGCACTTTCAAGGAACTGAGAACCTGCACCACAAGGTGACACAGTAGCTCAGTGGCTAGCATTGCTGCTTCAGAGCGCAGCGATCTTGGTTTAATTCCATCCTTGAATGACTGGCTGTGTGGAGTTTGTACATTCTCCCCATGTCTGTGTGAGGTTCCTTGGGTGCTATGTTTCCCTCCGACAGTATAACGATATACAGTTAAGGGTAGATTGGCCATAATAAATTGTGCATAGTACCCTTGGATGTGAGGGCGACGTGCATTAGCCATGGGAAATGTAGGCTGAGAGGGATAGGGTAGCGTTTGTCCAGTGGGATACTGTTTAGAGGGACGGTGTGGCCTCGATGGGCCTAAAATCCTGTCAGCTAACTGTAGGGATTCTATAATATCTATGGAGTTCTCCTTGATTGGCAACTTTCGACAGGACCCTACCTATATGTCTGGCCCTGACCTTTCTTGCCAAAGTGCAACACCTCACATTTATCTAAAATAAACTGCATTTGCCACTCCTCAGCTCACCTAAGTTCCCATTATATTCTGAGAGATCACCACCAAATTTGGAATTATCTACAAACTTACTGACAATACGTCATGTACTCAAGTGCAAATGATTTGTATAAGTAACAAAAGGCAGTGGACCCACTATTGATGTTTGCGAGTAGCACCACTGGTCACAGGTCTCCAAGTTAATGAACAAGTGCCAACTGTCACACCCTGTCTCCGATATTCAAGAAAAGTTTGAATCTAAATTGCAAGCTCTCCCTGGATTCCAGGCAGTCTAACCTTGCTAACCAGTCTACCATGTAGAACATTTTGGTTTTGTTATTGAATTCCATAAAGACAACATTCACTGTCCTGCTGTCATCAATCATCTTCTTCACTTCCTCAAAAAAT
>NW_025171225.1:0-1799 GCF_004010195.1 Chiloscyllium plagiosum | reverse complement strand
TTCATGTTACCTTTATATTAACAGCACAAGCTTAAATGTTGTCCAGAGTTGATACCTGAGTACCTTAGGAGGCGACTCATTGTTCTGAACATTGTATAATCTTCAAAGAACATCCCCACCTCTGATCGTATGACATGAGGGAAAGACATTGATGAAGTAGCTGAAGAGGTTTGTGCCAAAGAAGCTACCCTGAGGATTGCCCACATGGATATCCAGGGACTGGAAGGATTGATGTCCACCAGCCCATTGTGCACTGAATGATTCAACCAGTGGGGAATTTACAACTGATTCCCATCAAGTTAAATTTTGTTCAGTCTCCTTGACATCTCGCTCAATCAAATACTTCCGTGATATTACGGCCAATCACTTTACGCTGTGTTCATAAATTCTATCCATGTCATCAGCCCAATATCTTCTATCCATGTCAACAGGCCAAGGTATATGTGTGGGGAGTGTTTTCTTCTCTCAGGGGGCCGTGATGGTTGGGACCAGACAGTTAGGGGAGGCTACATCACTGAAATTTTCGGGGAGAGCGAGTGGGTGTCAGTGGATTTTGACCCGTCAGAGAGTCGAGGGCTACAAAGAACTGGGCATAAAAGAGAAACTGCGGCCGAGTGCCGATCGGCCCTGACTTACTGAATGGAAGGGCAGGTCTGAGGGGCTATGTAGCCTGGTTTTATTCCAGTATACCCCATAGTCCGGTCACTTTGTGGCCTCTTCCATTTCCTGTGTTACTGACTTCAAGTAACTGAATAGACTGATCCTGTTGCTGTGTAACTGGATACTGGTGCTGCATGATCTGGTTACAGTTTTATAGGCCCTAGGGGTTTATTGGCCTCCTCCTGTAATTGTACATCAGACTCCGGGGCTGGCAAGCCTCATTCTGTTCTGGTGTAATTGAAATCCATATGGACTGCCCTTTGAGAAAGTGAGCACTGCAGATGCTGGAGATCAGTGTCGAAAAGTGTTGCACTGGAAAAACACGGCAGGTCAGGCAGCATCAGATGAACAGGACAATCGATGTATTGGACGTTCCTGATAAAGGGCTTATGTCCAAAACATAGATTCTCTTGCCCCTCGAATACTGCCTGACCTGCTGTGTTTTTCCAACACCACATGTTTCGACGTCTACTGCCCTACCCCAGTCAATCTTCCTGGTTACATCATCCAATTACTTTATGAAAATTGTCAAGTACAAACTCCCTTGCACAAAGCCACACTTAATATTCCTAATCAAAGCCTGTCCTTCTATATACATGTAAATCTTATCCCTCAGAACCTTCTCAAGTAACTTACCTAAACCGGATTTTAAACCGACTGGTCTATAGTTCCAAGGCTTTTTGTGTTCAGTTCTTCTTGAATAAGGGCACAACATTTGCCATCCTCCAGTCTTCCGGGACATTACCTGAGTTAATGATGATCAACATTATAGTCCAGGGTCCCCGCAAATTCTTCTGGAGCCCTTTGACGTGTTCTTGTATATATCGGGTAAGGACCATGAGATTTATCCACTTTCAAACATTCCAGTACGTCCAAAATCTCCTCTACGATGATATGGATTGTCCCTAAGATATCACCAGTAACTTCCTCAAGTTCTCAAGTCAACATGTCTTTCTCCAAGGTAAACATAGAGTAGAAATATTCGTTGAGGACTTCACCCATCTCTTATAGTTCCACACATACTTGTCCACATTGGTCTTCGAGGGGTCCTATCTTCTCTACAGTTATTGCTTTTTGTTTTAATATGTTTAAAGTACCTTTTTGGAATCATCCTAATCTTCTCAGTCAAGGCACTTTCT
>NW_025171224.1:0-1799 GCF_004010195.1 Chiloscyllium plagiosum | reverse complement strand
CATGGATAGCATTTTCTTGGATTGAACAGCTGTGAACTCCATTACTTCCCTTCATTTTAATTTTATTGTTTAATGTTCTCACTGTCAGACGTATTTTAGTGGCTAGTCACGTCCGAAAGAGACTCAGGGACCACAGCAGCGTTGAAAATGTTCAGGACCCTGAGATGAAGAGCCGGCAAAGATCCATCATCTTACTTTTTATGATATCCAGCAGTTTTATCCTGCTCTGGATGACAGCAGTCACATATTTTATATTCTACCGAATTACAAACATCTTTAAACGGAGATCTTCATTTGACTCTTTCCAAAGTTTCCAAGAAGCAGGAAATATGCTTCAGCTTCTGAGTTCTTGTACCAATACAGTCATTTACATAGTGACCCAGAGGAAGTTCAGAAGTGAGCTGCTGACTGTCCTCAGCTATCCTTTCATTCTAATTTTTAAATCAATTGAATCAAACAGGAGGTAAATCTGTCCTCCCCAGTAGGAATTAAAGCTGCAGATCACAATGGGACTTCAATGTTCCAAAATATCAGGACACTGGGAGGAGGGGTGGTACTATTTCCGGCACAAAAGTGGGTTTTTCCCTAATTCCAAATTGATTTATATATTTGTTTTGGTGCTGAATGAATCTGGTCTTGTGAAGCCACTGTCTGTAGGAAACTGCAGTGGTACCAATACATCTCAGTCATGACACATTAAGCTGTTTCCAAATGGAAGTTCCTTTGTTGACCTGTGCAAAGTGTGATTTGGATATGCCAGTGTCAGACTGGGATGCACACAGTGTGTGCATGAGGGTTTTTGTATGTGTGCGAGTGTGTGTGTGCGCGCAAGTGTTTTGTGAGTGTGTGAGAGAGAGTAGATGTGCATGTGTGAGTGTAAAGGGGTCTAATTCTGTGAGAGGGTGCACACAGACAGTGTGTGCATGAGGGTTTTTGTGTGTGTGCGAGTGTGTGTGTGCGCGCGAGTGTTTTGTGAGTGTCTGTGAGAGAGAGTAGATGTGCATGTGTGAGTGTAAAGGGGTCTAATTCTGTGAGAGGGTGCACACAGACGTTACCCCTTGAAGGTGAACAGTGATTGGACCCACAATATTTAATCTGCTCTCTCCTCACAGAAGCAACCAGACCTGCTGTGTTTCTGCTCCACTTTCTGTTCTTGTGTCTTTTAAAGTGTATTTGCTGTCACTGGTAAGTTGTTAAAGTCTCACTAGAGTATAGAATAATTGAGTCATAGAGATGTACAACGCAGAAACAGACCCTTCGGTCCACCTTGCCCATGCTGACCAGATATCCTAAATAAATCTCGTGCCTTTTGCAGTATTTGACTTATATCCCTCTAAACCCTTCCTAGTCATATAGCCATCCTTTAGATGTTGTAACTGTATCAGCCTTCACTACTTCCTCTGGCAGCTCATTCCATACACACACCACCCTCTGTGTGAATAAGTAGCCCCGAGTTCCCTTTTAAATATTTCCCCCTCTAGTTTTGCACTCTATCATCCCAGGGAAAAGACCTTGTCTATTTACCTTATCCATATCCCTCCTGATTTTATAAACCTCCAGATGGTCACCGCTTTCTAGTTATGCTGAATCTGCTAGTTTCAAGCAGAGTTAAATTTTGCATGGAAACCCGTAATTTCAAGTTTGCAATTGTTTGTCACTTATTTGAAAAGTTAATTAAATGAACTAAATAAGTCAGAAATATCATGAAATTCAAAAAAATTGTACTGAGGAGTGAGCATGGATTTCAAAGTGACGATCTTGTTTGCCTGTATGTTTTGAAGAAGTAACAGAAGTAGTAG
>NW_025171223.1:0-1799 GCF_004010195.1 Chiloscyllium plagiosum | reverse complement strand
TGTAGAATCTCTTCAGATTATATTTAACTTTATATTCTGAGGCTATCTCATATGCTCGATTGACCTTTATGATGTCCTCCTTAAGAATGCCTCTCCACTCCCTATATCGTTCAAGACATTCACTTGAAACCATGTGTTTATATGGAAGCTGTCACCTCCTTTTAAAAAAATTCTTATGACAAGGCCTAAATCCCTGCGATCAACGTTGTTCTTATGGAATATCGTCAATGTGGAAACAGGCCATTCGGAACAAGAAATCCCCACTAATCCTGCGAAGAGAATCGCACCCAAACTCACACCGCCACCCAATTCCTTTACTCTGCATTTCCCATGACCAAAGAACGTCAGCCACACATCTTTAGTCTGTGGAGGAAACCCAGGCTGAAACGGAGAGTATGCACCAACTCCAAATTCACAGTCGTCCATAGTAGATATTGAACCAACATCGCTAAGGCAGCAAGGCATTAGTACTCACCACTGAGTCAGCCATTATAAGCCTCCTCTCCATCACTCAAAACATATCATCACTTAGATATGGGCCAAAACCTAATCCCAATGTTCCAAATGCATCTGTCCAGAGCCTCCTATTGACTGAGGTGTAAACCTCTGCCCGTTCATTCTCATTAGCTTGAACAGAAGCCTACATTGTATTTGCCTTCCTCATCACAAACTGAAATTGCATGCTGAACATAAGAGAAAATTGAACTTTGAAATCTTTCTGCTTTCAGGAAATTGTCTATGCCTCTACTCTTTCCACCAAACAAATGACCACATTATTTCCACAAAGTATGCCAACTGCAACTACTTTTTTCGAAGCACTCAGTCCGTTCATATCATTCTGCAGCATGTCCGCTTCATCAATAAGATCTGCCCTTCCACCTATCATTATGTCTTCTTCAAATGGAGCAACAACACCCTCAGTTTCTTTGAATGGATCATCCATACATAATGTGAATAGCTGTGGTGCCAACACTGACTACTCTGAACTCCATTAGTCACGGGCTGCCATCCTGGAAGAGACCCCTTTACCCAACTGTCTGCCTTCTGCCAGTCAGTCAAGCCTCAATCCAGGACGTCTTATTCAGCAGTTTGCCGTACTGCACCCTGATATATGTCTGTGGAAATTCAAGATGGTCACCTCCACAGGCTTGACTTCGTCTCACTTGCTCATGACATCCAGTCCTGTTGGAGCAGACATTTCTTACAATTGAATCATTGCAAAACTGAAACCTCTGACTTCAGTCCCAACCTCAAAATCCACTGCCTCGCCACTGAGTCGAAAGTGTGATACTCGAAAAGCACAGCAGGACAGGCAGCAACGAATGAGCAGGGCAATCGACGTTTCGCGCACGAGCCCTTATCAGAAAGAGGCTTGTGAACCGAGGGATAGAGAGAAAAATGGGCGCTGGTGTGGCTGGGACAAGGTAGCTGTGAGTGTGTTAGGTGGATGGAGGTTGGGGTGATGATGATAGGTCGCAGCAGATGGAGCAGATAAGGGTGGAGCAGATAAGTGGGAAGGAAGATGGACAGATAGGACAGTTCATGAGAGCGGCGGAAGCCCTGGACCTGAATGAATTTGGCTGTGTGGGAGGGAGAGTTGACGTATTCGACCAGGAGCCAGTGGTGTTGTTTGGTGCGGATGTCCCGGAGATGTTTTCCAAAGTGGTCTGTACTTAGGCATCCAATTTCCTCAATGTCGAGGAGACTGCAAAAAGAGCAATGGATACAGTAAATGACATGGTGGAAATGCAGGTGAAACACTGATTGACATGGAGGGGTCCTTTGGGGCCTTGGAAAGA
>NW_025171222.1:0-1799 GCF_004010195.1 Chiloscyllium plagiosum | reverse complement strand
CTGACTGAGATTCAATCCCTGTCACTGACTGAGTCTCAATTACTGTCACTGACTGAGGTTCAATCCCTGTCACTGACTGAGGCTCATTCCCTATAACTGACCGAGATTCAATCCCTGTCACTGACTGAATGTCAATCCCTGTCACTGATTCAGGGTCAATTCCTATGACTGACTGAGGCTCAATCCCTGTCACTGTCTGAGGCTCAATGCCTCTCACTGACTGAGGGTCAATGCCAGCCACTGACTGAGGCTCAATCCCTGTCACTGACTGAGATTTAATCCCTGTCACTGATTGATGGTCAATCCCTGTCACTGATTGAGATTCAATCCCTGTCACTGATCGAGATTCAATCCCTGTCACTGATTGAGATTCAATCCCTGCCACTGACTCAGGTTCAATCCCTGTCACTGACTGAGATTCAATCCCTGTCACTGACTGATTTTCAATCCCTGTCACAGACTGAGGCTCAATCCCTGTAACTGACTGAGATTCAATCCCTGTCACTGATTGAGGGTCAATCCCTGTCACTTTCTCATGACCGAATCCTATGTCTGACTGAGGCTCAATCCCTTTCACTGACTGAGGTTCAATCCATTTCACTGACTGAGATTCAATCCCTGTCACTAACTGAGGTTCAATCCCTGTCACTGACTGAGATTCAACCCCAGTAACTGATTGTGATTCAATTCCTGTCACAGACTGTGGGTCAATCCCTGTCACTGATTGAGATTCAATCCCTGTCTTTGGCTGAGATTCAATCCCAGTCAATCACTGAGATTCAAACCGAGTCACTGACTGAGATTCAGTCCCTGTCACTGACTGAGATTCAAACCTGTCACTGACTGAGGTTCAATCCCTGTCACTGATGATTCTCAGTCAATGACAGGGATTGAGCCTCCGTCAGTGACAGGGCTTGAAACTCAGTCAGTGACAGGGATTGAACCGCCATCAGTGACAGGGATTGAACCTCAGTCAGTGACAGGGATTGAATCTCAGTTAGTTACATGGGATTGAACCTCAGTCAGTGACAGGAATTGAATCTCAATCAGTGACAGGGATTGAACCTCCGTCTGTGACAGGGATTGAACCTTAGTCAGTGTCAGGGATTAAATCTCAGACAGCGACAGGGATTGAATCACAGTCTGTGACAGGGATTGAACCTCAGTGAGTGACAGGGACTGATACTCAGTCTGTGACCGGGATTGAACGTCAGTCAATGAAAGGGATTGACACTCAGTTAGTGACAGGGATTGAACCTCAGTCAGTGACAGGGATTGAACCTCAGTCAGTGACAGGGATCGAGTCTCAATCAGTGAATGGAATTGAATCTCAGTCAGTGGCATGGATTGAACCGCAGTCAGTGACAGGGATTGAAACTCATTCAGTGACAGGAATTGAACCTTAGTCAGTGACAGTGATTGATACTCAGTCTGTGACAGGGATTGACCCTCAGTCAGTGACAGGTATTGATCCTCCGTCAGTGACAGGGATTGAGTCTCAATCAGTAACAGGGATTGAATCTCCGTCAGTGGCATGGATTGAACCGCAGTCAGTGACAGGGATTGAATCTCAGACAGTGACAGGGATTGAATCAAAGTCTGTGACAGGGATTGAACCTCAGTGAGTGACAGGGACTGATACTCAGTCTGTGACAGGGATTGAACGTCAGTCAATGACAGGGATTGACCCTCAGTTAGTGACAGGGATTGAACCTCAGTCAATGACAGGGATTGAGTCTCAATCAGTGAATGGAATTGAATCTCAATCAGTGGCATGGATTGAACCGCAGTCAGTGACA
>NW_025171221.1:0-1799 GCF_004010195.1 Chiloscyllium plagiosum | reverse complement strand
AGCACCTGTGTATAATACAGGGAACAGCAGCATCTGTCTATAATACAGTGAACAGCAGTCCCCGTGTCTCATACAGGGAACAGCAGCACCTGTGTATAAGACAGGGAACAGCAGTCCCTGTGTATAATACAGGGAAAAGCATTCCCCGTGTATAATTCAGGGAACAGCAGCAAATGTGTACAATACAGGGAACAGCAGTCCCCGTGTATAATACAGGGTACAGCAGTCCCCGTGTATAATACAGGGAACAGCAGTCCCCGTGTATAATACAGGGAACAGCAGCACCTGTGTATAATACAGGGAACAGCAGTCCCCGTGTACAATACAGGGAACAGTAGCACCTGTGTATAATACAGGGAACAGCAGTCCCCGTGTATAATACAGGGGACAGCAGTCCCCGTGTATAATACAGGGAACAGCAGCACCTGTCTAAAATACAGGGAACAGCAATCCCCGTGTATAATACAGGGAACAGCAGCACCTGTGTACAATACAAGGAACAGTAGCACCTGTGTATAATACAGGGAACAGCAGTCCCCGTGTATAATACAGGGGACAGCAGTCCCCGTGTATAATACAGGGAACAGCAGCACCTGTCTAAAATACAGGGAACAGCAATCCCCGTGAATAATACAGGGAACAGCAGCACCTGTGTACAATACAGGGAACAGTAGCACCTGTGTATAATACAGGGAACAGCAGTCCCCGTGTATAATACAGGGGACAGCAGTCCCCGTGTATAATACAGGGAACAGCAGCACCTGTCTATAATACAGGGAACAGCAATCCCCGTGTATAATACAGGGAACAGCAGCACCTGTGAAAAATACAGGGAACAGTAGCACCCGTGTATAATACAGGGAACAGCATTCCCCATGTATAATGCAGGGAACAGCAGCACCTGTCTATAATACAGGGAACAGCAATCCCCGTGCATAATACAGGGAACAGCAGTCCCCGTGTATAATACAGTGAACAGCAGCACCTGTGTATAATAAAGGGAACAGCAGCACCCGTGTATAATACAGGGAACAGCAGCACCTGTGTATAATACAGGGAACAGTAGCACCCGTGTATAATACAGGGAACAGCAGTCCCCGTGTATAATACAGGGGACAGCATTCCCCGTGTATAATACAGGGAACAGCAGCACCTGTGTATAATACAGGAAACAGTAGCACCCGTGTATAATACAGGGAACAGCAGCCCCCGTGTATAATACAGGGGACAGCATTCCCCATGTATAATACAGGGAACAGCAGCACCTGTCTATAATACAGGGAACAGCAGCACCTGTGTATCATACAGGGAACAGCAGCACCTGTCTATAATACAGGGAACAGCAGCGCCTGTGTATAATACAGGGAACATCAGTCCCTGTCTATATAAGAGGGAACAGCAGCACCTGTGTATCATACAGGGAACAGCAACACCTGTCTATAATACAGGGAACAGCAGTGCCTGTGAATAATACAGGGAACATCAGTCCCTGTATATAATACAGGGAATAGCAGTCCCCGTGTATAATACAGGGAACAGCAGCGCCTGTGTATAATACAGGGAATATCAGTCCCTGTATATAATACAGGGAATAGCAGTCCCTGTGAATAATGCAGGGAAGAGCAGCACCTGTGGAAAATACAGGGAACAGCAGTCCCCGTGTATAATGTAGGGAACAGCAGTCCTCGTGTATAATAGAGGGAACAGCAGTCCCCGTGTGTAATACAGGGAAAAGCAGCACCTGTCTATAATACAGGGAACCGCAATCCCCGTGGATAATACAGGGAACAGCAGCACCT
>NW_025171220.1:0-1799 GCF_004010195.1 Chiloscyllium plagiosum | reverse complement strand
ACTTGGTTAAGCAATGATGCCACAGCCAGGATCTATTAGACTAAACTCCCAAGCTAAAAACTGAGATATGGTGTGTGCGTGCGTGAAAGAGAGAGAGAGAGAGAGAGAGAGAAAAGAGCTGGACAGCTAATAGAAAGTTTAACCCTTTGTGATGCGGTTTGTTTGTTGGTGATTGAATGAATGTTTGTGCTTTGTTCCCTGGAGCTTGAGATCTGGGACTGTTTCAAATCTGATTTCTATTATGGAAATTTAACATGATTTCTTTTAAGGTTAAGGATTTTACAGTGATTATGAAATAAAATATTAACTCCTGTTTTTACAGGTCATGACTGCCTTATTATCAGTTTCTAACTAATCTCTTTTATCTTTACATAAAAGCCAAACTTATTCAATTTCAAATCAGCTTAATACGGAGGAAAACAACATTATAACCTTTTTATTGTGTTTCAGACTCGTTTGTTTCCACTTAATTTTAAGACTATTGAGTTTCATTGGTAATTATGATGTGCAAGCCGTAGCTTTATTCAGAAAATCCCCTCCCTCAATGACAGTTGAAGTTTCAGTTCAACATTAAATTGTAATAAATCATCAAAAAAATCCTATGGTTAATATCTGTGACCTTGGATTCGGCCATTATTCATGCATTAATAGCTTTTTTTAACTTGAATAGACAAATCCTTTTAAGGCAGCTCTGATTATTTCACGACCTATAGCATTGTAATTGAGCAATGACTGGTCAGGGCTACTTAAGAAAACTAATTTTGGACTTAAATTAAGGGACTAAAACCGGGTCGTTATAGTGGATTTTAAAGTTGGGAACTGTATGCATTTTACATTTTAAATATTAAAGACTGATTAAACGAATTTCCAATTTATATATAAATATATATTTATAAATTATATAAGAAAATAATATGTTGTATGTTACTCAGATATATTGTAAAAGAATGACCATTGATATATTACCACAGAGGAGACCTGCTCTTAAAACAAGACAATGAGAACTAAGCTCTGTTGATCCTCCAATGTCCACAAAAATAATTGAAAACTTAATTTATTTTCCATAATCTTCTTCAGATATATCCACATTCAATAATCCATAAAGTACACTTGGTACCACTCCACTCAGTGCTCTCTCCAAAATTCAAGCTGAATTCTATCCGTATCATTAGGTGTCCCTAACGATGAAAAAGGACTACTGTCTGACTTAAGCAGGCACTTCTGTCACCCAGCATTCCAACCTTTGGAAAATAGGGACAGCCAAACATAGAGGAATAGGGTGGTATATCAATCATTATTTCTTTTGTAGCATCACTGCCCCATTTCATGGAGTTAGCAAGCTCCATAATGTCACAGTTATGTGATACAATGACCAGGACAAGTGAATGAGACAGATCACCTATTTAGTTATTCTCCTCTTGCAATTTTTGATTAGCTAAAAATTCAAATCCTAAAATCAGCTTTCAGATTATAACAAGTAAGATTCCAAAATGTATAGTTAGGAACTGGCTTTAAAGTTAGACAAGCATAAATTAATAAATCGTTTAAATGAGGTTAAAATGAAAATAGAGGCAAGGAGATCAACTACAGAAGGGAAGAGAATGATGCAATAAGAAGGATAAAGCAGCAGTGTACAGTTTTTAAATGTTTTAGTCACTTGTTGGGTTTCCACCCTGAATTGCAGATAATGATTATTTTATTTATTATTATAAATATTTATTATTAATTATATATTATTATTTATATTAATATTTATAATCCATTGTGATTAGCCTGAATCAACATTAATTGGCAGGATT
>NW_025171219.1:1493-1799 GCF_004010195.1 Chiloscyllium plagiosum | reverse complement strand
CTAGTTTTGTTTGGGATTATGATTAGCATTGACTGGCGGGGGGAACCAAAAGGTCTGTTTCCATGCTGTATGACTTTATCACTGACCTTCCCCTTAAGTCTCCTGCCCCTTACCTTACATATCTGCACTGCCTTCCAGTCTTTACAGCATTTGTCTTAACTGGATCCTCCATCAAGGGGAATATTTCCTTCCTGTCTACCCAATCACCACCTCTCATTATTTTATAAATCTCAATGATGTAATCGAGTCAAACAGATGTACAACACAGAAACAGATCCTTCAGCCCAACTCGTCCATGCCGACCAG
>NW_025171219.1:0-1419 GCF_004010195.1 Chiloscyllium plagiosum | reverse complement strand
AACGCTGCTCCTTCATCAGGTAGTGGTGGAGTTTTCTTCTACCGCTCCTGATACCTTTAATATGTTACTAGTCGCGTACTGGCCTGCACTTTCTCTTGCATACACGCACGGCCTGTTGCATGAAAACGTTAGCCTACTGCAGAAAATACGGAGATATGGCATTGAGGGTGAGTTGGAGGTTTGGATTAGGAATTGGCTGGATGGAAGAAGACGGAGGGTAGTAGTCGATGGCAAAGTTTCTTCATGGAGTGCCGTCACTAGCGGTGTTCCGCACGGATCTGTTTTGGGACCATTGCTGTTTGTCATTTTTATAAATGACCGGGAAGAGGGGTTAGAAGGTTGGGTGAGCAAGTTTGCGGAAGATACGAAAGTCGGAGGAGTTGTTGACAGTGAGGAAGCATGTGGCAGGTTACAGCAGGATATAGAGAAGCTGCAGAGCTGGGCAGAAAGGTGGCAGATGGAATTCAATGTAGCTAAGTGCGAGGTGACTCACTTTGGGAAGAATAACAAAAAGATGGGGTACTGGGCTAATGATGGGATACTTGATAGTGTGGATGAGCAGAGGGATCTTGGTGTCCATGTACACAGATCTCTGAAAATCCCCCCCCCCCCCCCCCCAGTCTCGTACCCCTAGAGCATCAGATTGTGTCATTGGCTTTTTTGATTGTCTATATACTCAATTCAAACTTGATTGAAAATTGGTATGTTTTCAGGGTATAATTTAAACAGATTGGCCGAATTCGAATTTATTTTATGTCTCCAGGCTTCAAACTAGTGTGAACCTTTTCCCGCGTATGGAGTCGGGTATTACAAGGGGGCATAGTTTTAAATTAAAGGGGGGTAGATATGGGACTGAAGTTAGGGGTAGGTTCTTCACTCAGCGAGTCGTAAGTTCATGGAATGCCCTGCCAGTAGCAGTGGTGGACTCTCCCTCTTTATGGGCATTTAAGCGGGCATTGGATAGGTATATGGAGGGTAGTGGGTTAGTATAGGTTAGGTGGGCTTGGATCGGCGCAACATCGAGGGCCAAAGGGCCTGTACTGCGCTGTATTCTTCTATGTTCTATGTTAGCCCTGAGGACCTTGTAAATCTTTCCCCTTTCACTCTAAACCTATGCCCTCTAGTTCTGGACTGCCACACCCAGTGAAAAGACCTTGTCTATTTACCCTATCCATGCCTCCATGATTTTATAAACGTCTGGAAGGTCACTCCTCAGCCTTTAACACTCCAGGGAAAACAGCTCCAGCCTATTCCGCCATCCCTGTAGTTCAACCCCTTCAAACCTGGCAACATGCTTGTAAATCTTTTTTGAACCCTTTCAAATTTCACAACATCCTTTCTACAGGAATCAGAGCAGAATTGCACACAATACTCCAAAGGTGGCCCAACCAAAGTCCTGGACAGCCACAACATGACCTC
>NW_025171218.1:0-1799 GCF_004010195.1 Chiloscyllium plagiosum | reverse complement strand
CTTTCTCCCACCTGCTTTAAACACCTACCGAGTAACACCAGCAAACCTCCCTGCCAGGATATTGGTGCCTCTCCAATTTGCGTTAAATCCTTCCTTCTTGTTGAGGTCCCAATCACCCTGGAGGACATTCCAACAATCCACTTATTGGAAACCATCCATCCGACAGCCTTTTAGAAATGTTTTTCACTGCACTGTCTTCCTATTCCTCGCCTCACTGGCACATGGAGTAATCCCGAGATGTGAACCCCAGAGGGGTTGCCTATGTTATTCATACCAACCTGTACCACACTCTTTGGCTACTCAGAGTCATAGAGATGTACAACATGGAAACAGATCCTTTGGTCGAACTCATCTATGCCAACCAGATATCCTAACCTAATCTAGTCCCACTTGCCAGCACCTTGGTCCATATCCCTCTGAACCCTCTAGTTCTGGACTCCCCCATCCCAGGGAAAATACTTTGTCGATTGATCCCATCCATGCCCCTTCACGATTTTATAAACTTCTATAACATCACCCCTCAGCCTCCGACACTCCAGTGAAAGCAGCCCCAGCCTGTTAGCCTCTCCCTATAGCTCAAATCCTCCAACCCTGACAACATTCCTGCAAATCATTTCTGAAATGTTTCAAGTTTCACAAATCCTTCCTACAGGAGGGAGACCAGAATTGCACACGATATTCCAAAAGTGGCCTAACCAATGTCCTGTACAGCTTCAACTCATTGTTCCTTTTGACAATGTTCTATGCCCACTCACAGACATCCTTGACCCTGGAACAAGGGAGGCCACGCACCATCCTGGTCCCTTTTGCAGCCACAGAAATGCCTATGGAGACCGCTATTAGGACTGGATTTCTGCACTTTGATCCTGCCTGTTGAACAACAGTGCCAGCTGTGGTAGCAATGTTCTGGCAGCTGCTGTTGTTATCCCCTGATCGGACCCTACCCACCACTCCACTCCTCTCCTCTCAATATCCAAAACAGTATACATGTTGGAGATGGTTTAGCCACAGGGGTGTCCCAGTCTCCAACTGCCTGTCCCTTCCAGCTACCTACCTGAACCTGGTAGTGTCCACGAATCTAAAACTTCTGTCTATGATGCATTCCACCCACTTTCCTGAATGCCCCGAAGTGTGTCCCCACTCTGACCCATGTAATCTGACAGAAGCTACAATTGGACAGGTCCCACAGGTTTGGTTGGCATGACTGTTCGAACTGTCTCTTATTTCCCACATTTGATATGATAAGCAAACTACCCAGTGTACTGCCATTTTAATCTTCTCACAACTATTTCATTGAAAATTAACATTGAAAATTAATGTCTACTAAAATTAACTTACAGCAAACTAGATGGCCCTAGAGTTAGAATCTCATTAAAGAACATTAAATATGCAATTAATTCTAGAAATAGCAGTCTAGATCCCACTCTAAATCCCAGGACTGTACTGCTCGCCCACCAGCCTGACTCCCATTGCCCTTAAACCTGATGGGGAGGGAAAGGTGAATGGAGGTTTCAGGTGAGAACAGTGAGTCATCAGACCGTTACTGACCAATCAGCAGCCCTTCTGTCCAAAACGTTACTCTGGCATTGTGACGTCACTCCCCTCCAGGTCTGGCCCCGGAAGCTCCTTCCGCTGCCTCAGCCCCTCAAGGTGTGTCCTCAAACCCGAGCCCGCTCCTTCGGGATTGATGTGGAAGCTCCCACTGAGTGAGACCGTTTCATGCCGGGTCACAGGAAGCCTTGACTGTGCTGGATGTTGATAGTGTCGGTTAAATATTAACCTGCTCAACCTGTCACTGA
>NW_025171217.1:1507-1799 GCF_004010195.1 Chiloscyllium plagiosum | reverse complement strand
GCGGGTGCTGAACTGTCAGCGGGTCAGTACTGATGCAGTGCTGCACTGTCAGAGGGTCAGTACTAAGGGAGTGCTGCACTGTCAGGGGGTTAGTACAGAGAGAATGCTACACTGTCAGATAGACAGTACTGAGGCACTGCTGGACTTTCAGAGTTGCAGGTCCGAGGCAGAGGGTCAGTACTGAGGGATTGATACACTGTCAATGGCTCAGTACTGAGGGAGTGCTACACTGTCAATGAGTCAGTACTGAGGCAGTGCTGTACTGTCAGAGTGTCAGTTTTGATGGAGTGCT
>NW_025171217.1:0-366 GCF_004010195.1 Chiloscyllium plagiosum | reverse complement strand
AGGGAGTGCAGCATTGTCAGGGGGTCAGTGTGGAGGGAGTGCAGCATTGTCAGAGGGTCAGTGTGGAGGGAGTGTAGCATTGTAAGAGTATCAGTGTGGAGGGAGTGCAGCATTGTCAGAGGATCAGTGTGGAGGGAGTGCAGCATTATCAGAGGATCAGTGTGGAGGGAGTGCAGTAGTGTCAGAGGGTCAGTATGGAGGGAGTGCAGCATTGTCAGAGGGTCAGTGTGGAGGGAGTGTAGCATTGTAAGAGTATCAGTGTGGAGGGAGTGCAGCATTGTCAAAGGGTCAGTACTGAGGCGATGACACACTGTATGAGTGTCAGTACTGAGCGAATGCTGCACTGTGGAAATGTCAGTACAAAGA
>NW_025171216.1:0-1799 GCF_004010195.1 Chiloscyllium plagiosum | reverse complement strand
GGGCGCAGACAGATCTGGTCCTGGCAAAATGGATCCAGCTGATGGTGATGGGGGAAACCAAAGGGCGTCCCTACCAGAACTGGAACCGTTTTGGATCCGGAGAGACCAGATCACTGTAGACTGTAGGAGATGGGATACGATTATGGGAATCAAGGGTGAATGTCCTGAGAAAAGGTCACTGCCAGATACTGGTTGAACTCCACCACGGTCATCCGGGGGGTTCTAAAACGAAGATTTTGGTAAAACATTTTGTCTGGTGGCCAGGATTTGATGTAGACACATATGCATTTGGTGGAGCAGTGTCCAGCGTGCCAGCAAAGACAAAATTATGACCAACGGCTTCCCCCCTCCACCGCCCCATTCGGGAATGGCCGTGTCAACTCTAGACTCAGATAGACGTTGACTATGCCAGCCCTTTCATGGGCTCGTTGTTCTTCGTCAGTGTGGGCACCCACTCAGACTGGCTGCAAACGCCGAGAGTTCATTCATCAAACACAGGGACAAAGAAAGTAAAACTGCACACACCTTTTAATATCTAGATTCCTGGAAGTGTTGGTCCCAGATAAGAGGCCAATGTTTACCAGCAGGGTTTTGAGGTATTTCCGACAATCCAATGGACAGCTCCATACCATTCAGCATCCAATGGTCTGGCAGAAAGGGCAGTTCAAATTTTGAAGGCGGGCTTAAAGAGCGCAAACCTTCACTCAATACCAAACTGTCCCAGTTTCCTATTTAATTATAGGGCCGTCCCTCATACAACGACAGAGATAGCTCCGGTAGAGCTGTTAATGGAGAGAAGATTCCGTACCAGGTTAAACCTGACCTTCCCAGATCTCTGGGGAAGGCAGAGGGTGTAACAGCACCAGCAACATCAATCCCTGCCACGTGATTCCTGTGAGTGAGAAAGACAGTTTACTTAAGGGGTTGGACGTTTGGTGTCAGAATGATGGGAATGGCCCTGTATGGGGAAGAGTCAGGGTCAAGGTGATGTCAGGTCCTGTGAGGTAGAAGGTTCGGGTCAGTGTAAAAGTCCTGAACAAGGATGCGGACCACATGCGCAGCTCCTCCACAACCTTTCTGACTGTTCTAGAATCCGTGGATCCTGCCTCTCATCGAGCACAGAACAGAGAGCAGGACAGTGCAGGTACCGGCCCTCCGGCCCATGATGTTGTATCAAACATGACGCCAAATTAAATGAATCCCTTCTTCCTGCCCTTTGGACCATATTCTTCCATTACTCGCATATTCATTTGTATGTCTAAATACCCCTGAACCACCCTGACTGCATCTCCAGGCCCTGAACACTCTCCGTGAAAAGGTATTGCCCCTTCCGTCTCCTTTGACCTTTTCCCCTCTGACCTTAACTGCATGTTAAGGTCCTCGAGTATTAGACATTTCAACATTGGGGAAAAAAAAACATAGAAAACAGCTGCAAGATGAGGCCATTTGGCCCTTCCAGCCTGTCCCACTATTCAATATGATGACAACCGATCAAGCAATCTCTCTATCCCACTTCTCCTCTATCTCCATACCCCTTGATTCCTTTAGCTGCAGGGCCATGTCTAGCTCCCTGTGGATTATATCTAATGGACCTGTCCCAGCAACGTCGTATGGGAGAGAATTCCCCAGATTCCCAACTCTCTGGGTGAAGAACGTCTTCCTTATCTCGGCACTGAATGGCTTACTACTTTTTCTTATATTGGTTCTGGACTTTCCCAACATTGGGAACATACTTCCTGCATCGAGCATGTGCAGTCTCGACTCCAGTACCCCAATCCTCTCACTATGAAGGCCAGCAT
>NW_025171215.1:0-1799 GCF_004010195.1 Chiloscyllium plagiosum | reverse complement strand
GCTGTCAGACAATGGAGGGTGGGTGGGGAGTGAAGAAATTATGAAATAAACAGACTATTTAAAGTCCTTATAAATTGGTTCCAGAAGCGAATAGACAGCAATTCCGAAACATAACAAGATAGCAGATCAGGCTGATGTTGATTTCAAGATAATTCAACATGGGCATTTTGAGTTTGGGCGTTAAAGACAGATAACATCTATGAGGCTAGAAGAGCGATTAGTCTGCTGGAGGAGTTTAGAAACTCACTTGGAGAGATGATACGAATTCATGTGAATGAGCACAAAATTCTAGAAAATGAAAAGAGCAGCAGAGTTGATAGTGAATGTACATTGGTGCATAAGATGTAATTAAGCTTCTAACACGAATTTAATCTTGTTCAACTTATGTGATCCTACATTACAAAAGAAAGAGTAGAACACACTGGAAGTAGATTATCGCAGGTGGAAACATGTGCCCCATGAAGTGAAAAACTTCATTTGTTTCCATTATCGTAAGATGGGACACGTTTGAAGCACCAAATGAACTGTATTAATTTAATTTGATGTCTTTTGCAATGAAGAACTCACCGGTCGAAAGACTCGTGAACACGGGTGTGGCTGGAGTAAGAAATAATGTAGTTTATCTTGATGATATGGTGATTTCTAGCCATTCATGCAAGGATCACACTGGAAGATTGGCAAAGCTCTTCGAATGATTGCTAAAAGCAAAACTGGAAATTAAGTTAATGAAAACAGAATTCGTGAAAGCTGAGGTGCCGTTCGTTGGACATAACATCGGACATGGAAGGATGACCCAAAAGAATACATCAACGAAAAACATGGAGGACATTCCACGGCCATGAAATGAAATAGGTGCTTCAATGTTTGGGACTGAATGGATTTTACCGGACGTTTGATGCAAACGTCAGCAGCATGGTGGCATCGCTAACTGGTTTATGAAAGAGTAACATAAAATATACTTAGACAAAGTAGTGCCAGGTCACTCTGGATAATTTAATAGCCGTATTAATGAACACATAAATTATATTATAATTATATTTGAAGAATAATATTTGCAGATGCATTCCATTTTGCTCAAAAATGCACAATCTGCATGCAGTCAATGCAGGCAGTCAATACGTGTACTCTTTAGCAAATTCCACTTTGCAAATAGAACCAGTCTCACTCAAGGCTGGGATAGAGACTGACTCTGACCTCACACCTTTAAAGCATTGTCTGAGTTGAAATGCCACCTTTTGTTAGAAAAAACGTAACTTACAATAAATTCTTGGATTGACGTATGAATGAGCCAAAAATCTCAACCCATTCTAAAAGATGAAAAAATTCACAATCCCGTTTTGTTCAATAGTTCATTTCAGTTGCATGACACTGTAGTCTTTTGCTATGAGTTCGGTGTCTCATCATCTTACACTCCAGAATCAGCTGGTGAAGGACAGTGCTCCGAAGTCTATTTTTTCCAAATAAACCTGTTGGACGATAACATGATGTTGTCTGATTTTAAACTTAGCAAGTTCACATAATAGTCTTTTCAGGAAATATTGGCCCAATTTCTCATGTTCCCTTTATCTAAATCCTTCATTCCATTTATCATGCTAATTACTTGGAATGTTACTAGCATTCTTCGACAAAGTAATGCATTGTCTGTGCGTGGGTCTATGTGGTTACGGTTGTGTACATGTGTATCTGCGTTTATGCCATGTGTGTGTACCTGCATATGTATGTGTTGTGAATAATCATCTGTAACTAGATTGAAATGAAACAAAGCAATGCAGTTACATTCCCATATTATTGAGAATATC
>NW_025171214.1:0-1799 GCF_004010195.1 Chiloscyllium plagiosum | reverse complement strand
AATGGGTCGACTGTCAGTAAGGTGCCTTATTGACGAACAAATGAAGAGTAATGGGGTAAGGAATTGTTCTGTGAGGGTTAATCCCTGGAGGATCGGTGTGAATATGTTGCATCAAATGGCCAGTTTCTTAACTGTCGGCATTCTATGATACCTTACTGTGTTATTTTAGCACATGTTCAGTGAGGGGAGAAAAGTGAAGAAAAACAGTCATTTCCCAGTCAGTGGTTGATCCATTGTGTGACAACCAACCGATTCACCTGTGACTGAACTAGCTCCCATCTTCCCTTTATTGGTAATGACAGTATACACCATTCGAGCGGGTTTTCATGTGTTGCATTGGAACAGCATTCTTTCTCAAGATCGACTTCCCTGGGATATAAAAGAGATGATAAAAGACATGGATGCCGATGACTGGAATCAAAAAGACGTCAGGAAGAATGGACAACGTCTATTGGGAAACACAGAAGAATGGAAAGGAAGCCAACGAAGTACTGGGGCATAAAGGCATTAGAAAAATCAAGGCGGGGTTTCATGGGATGGTGAACAGATGAATAGATCATGTGGCGTGAAACCAGGTAAACTGAGTTGCGTCCACATGGAAGTTTCCCTGATGATGTGAATTTGCTGAGAGTAAACAGGAGGGAAAATCCTTCATTCAGATGGATCTATAAGTAGAGTTTCGAACTTCAAAACCCGCGATGAATGATAAGGAAAAGTTTTGGAGCACTTTTGTTTTCATTCTAGAGTAATTGAAATCGAAAATGATTATTTTTTCCGGAAAAATGTGTCAGAAGCTGATTCTAAAGTATTTGTAAAAATGCGTGCAGAATCATAATGAGTGAATTTCACCAAGACAGGGAGTCTGGTCGGCCGGGTCGGGTAAGCGTTAGGTGCACAATTTCTAATTGGTTTACGTTAAATGGAAATATACCACATATCACCTCCAACCGAGTACGACTAAGTGTAGAAAGTGCTGGTTGTGAAGAAAGGTTTGGCAGCTTGTTCTACGTGAACTTCCGTAAATTGTAAAAGAACTGAGCTGTTTCTGTTAGCTCAGCATTAAAGGGAAATCGGTAAGCTCAGTCTGCTGCATAATTGGTTTATGATATAAAGTGATGCCAACAGTGTGGGATTAATTATCGCAATGTCTCAGATTACCACCGGAATCCCGATCTCCCCACTCACCTAACCCTTTATACGATGGCAACAATCAAAGCGAAATTATACTATAGTGAAAGGGAACTGACCTGTCGATGGAATGCACAATTTTCTTTTCATCTATTGACTTGGACATTTGGCTGCAATCACAGAGAAAGGAGTGAGACCATTTGCTGCTCACCCTCTCCCCCCAAAATATCCAGTGACAAGACTCGAAAAATGTTCCTGTTTGAAACCTATAATCTTTAAAGCAGTACTTGAAACATCTTTATCATTTCGGTTCCAGTTCTGCCGACAACATTGTCCAATGAGATAAATCTAATAATTTGTGGATTGTTTTAATGGCCTGTGCGACAAAATAAGTAACACGAAACGAACTAAACATCCTTTCCAGAATTAAACCCAGCACAGGATCAGAGATATGAGAAACGTCAACATCTTCAAACGTCACTTCTGTATCTCTATTGAGAGATGGATATTCACTCAGGGGGTATTTCTGCTGGTTGTAAGTAACTGAGGTATTTCCCAAGGACAGAATAGTCCACAAAATCATTTTTGTAAAAAATAAATGACGTTTCAATCAACTTTCTTTTGCAAATTTTAAATAGATATGCGCACACGCAAATATGCAAGTGCACGCA
>NW_025171213.1:0-1799 GCF_004010195.1 Chiloscyllium plagiosum | reverse complement strand
TCTGCCTGTGTCCATTACAGGAGCACCCCCAGATATGTATTGTCAAAATCTGTCTGTGCAGCTTACAAGAGAGGCCCCGGGAACAGTTATTATGTTAAATCACGACAGACTATGTCTGTACCTCTTACAGGACAGTCTCCAGTAAAAGTTATTATTTTAAATCTTGACAGAATCTGTCAATGTCCCTTACAGGACAGTCCCCAGTCACCGTTATTACTTTAAATCTTTACAGAATCGGTCAGTGTCCCTTACAAGAGAGGCCCCAGGAACAGATATTATTTTAAATCTTGATAGAATTTGCCTGTGTCCCTTACATGACAGTCCCCAGTAACAGTGATTAATTTAAATCTAGACAGAATCTATCTGTGCCTCCAAGAGGATAGGCCCCAGTAACAGTAATTATTTTAAATCTTGACAGAATCTCCCTGTACCCCTGACAGGATAGTCCCCAGAAACTGTAAATCAGAATCTGTCTGTGTCCCTTACAGGCAAGCTCCCAGTAACAGTTATTGACAGAATCTGTCTGTGCAGCTTACAGGAGAGGCCCCAGAAAAAGGTAATACTTAAATTTTGACAGAATCTGTCTGTACTCCATACGACAGTCCTCAGTAAGAATTATTATTTTAAATCTTGTCAGAATCTGTCAGTGACCCTTAGAGAATCAATATGTTCAGTTCTTTTATTGAAAAATGCATTTAGCTCTTGGCATTCAATGATTGGCAAAAACTATACTGTTCAGATTAGCACGTGCAGCGTATTTCTCTGAATGGATAAGTGCAGTTTGGCCCAAAGAATGAATGAATGCAGTTGGAATCACTAAATAACTGATTTAAGTTTGTTTCATTGAATCTATGATCGCGGTTTGACACACTAAATTAATGACTGGAGTTTATTTCATTGGATCAATGAGTAACTTTTGATTCATTGCATCAGTGATTGAAGTTTGATTCAATAAAGCAATGAATGCAGTTTGATTCATTGATTGAAAGCGTTAATTTCGAGACATTGAATAAAAAAGAGAAGCTGTATTAATTGAACTAACACTTATTTGACTGAACGAATAAGTTAACGTTGCAACATTGAATGAAGAGAGAAGCTCTACTCATTGAATAAAAAAGTGTAGTTTGTTTCCTTGAATGAATGGTTTAAACTGAACAGATGGAATAATTGGGAGAAGCTGCACACATTGAATGCATGTGTGCAGGATGTTTCCTTGAATCGAGGCAGTGAATGAAAGAGAGGAAATCTACTCATTGAATTAGCAAGTGCAGTTTGTTTCCTTGAATGAATGAGTTAAGCTTGACACATTGAATGAATGTGAGAAGCACAACACATTGAATTAATACGAGTAGTCGGTATCAAAGAATGAATGTGTGCAGTTTGTTTCATTGAATGGAAGTGGTAAACTTGTGGCAAGGAATGAATGATGAAAGCTGTACACATTTCGAGGACACGTACAGTTTGCTGCAATGAATAAATGAGTTGTTTAACAAATTGAATGAATAAGAGAAGGTCTACTCATTGAATCAGTTATAGTTATGAGCTACTCAATGAGCTATGTTACATTCAAGTAATCAGTGCAGTTGGATTGATTGAATGTTCGAACGCAGTTTGATTCACTAAATATATGACTGAAGTTTGTATCATTGAATCAATATTTAACGTTTGGTTCATTGAATCGATGATTGAAGTTTCAATCAATAAAGTAATGAATGTAGTTTGTTTCCTTGAATGAAAGCGTTAGCTGGACTCGTTGAATTAACACGTGTACATTGTTTGACTGAGTGAATGAGTTAAGC
>NW_025171212.1:0-1799 GCF_004010195.1 Chiloscyllium plagiosum | reverse complement strand
GACAGGGGCAGGGTTGGATTTTGTTGTGGGGACAGAAATGGGTGAGGTTGGGAGCAGACAGCCAGGGGCTTGCATCTGGTGTGCTGCTGCCTCGTCTCTTGAACGGGGAGCGGACTTAGCAAGTGCTCACTGTGCATTGAACTGATGATGGGAGGGAGTTGCGGCAGGGGGCTTCAGCAATGCTATAGGTTCCTTACACACAAATGTGTATCTGCTCAGGAACAAACCCTGAGACAGAGAGAGAAAACTTCAGAAAACTCCAAGCCCCAGAGGAGAGGCATTGAATCAATTAACCGAGTAATCAATTATCCGAACGGAATAGTGCCCAACTATCTCTTTTGGATAATTGAGGTTCCTCTGTACTTAAAGAAAAAAATAACAATTTATTTTTCCTAACTCTAATAGTGAACATTAACAAGGTTTGCAAAGATTTATAGCTCAGGTTGAGATTCTGGATGTAGGTTTGCTCACTGAGCTGGAAGGTTCGTTTTCAGACGTTTCGCCACTATACTAGATAACATCATCAGTGAGCCTCCGGATGAAGCACTGGTGGCATGGCCTGCTTTCTATTTATGGGTTTAGGTTTCCTTGGGTTGTAATGTCATTTCCTGTGGTGACATCAATTCCTGTGGTGACATCATTTCCTGTGGTTTTTCTCGGGGGTGTCAATTAGGATCCAAATCAATGTGTTTGTTGATAGAGCTTAGGTTGGAATGCCATGCTTCTAAGAATTCTCATGTGTGGCTCTGTTTGGCTTGTCCTAGGATGGATGTGTTGTCCCAGTCAAGTGGTGTCCTTCGTCATCTGGATGTAAGGATACTAGTGAGAGTGGGTCATGTCTTTTTGTGGCTAGTTGATGTTCAAGTATCCTGGTGGCTAGTTTTCTGCCTATTTGTCCAATGTAGTATTTGTTACAGTTCTTGCAAGGTATTTTGAAAATGACATTAGTTTTGCTTATTATCTGTATAGGGTCTTTCAAGTTCATTAACTGCTGTTTTAGTGTGTTGGTGGGTTTGTGGGTTATCATGATGCCAGGAGGTCTGAGTAGTCTGGCAGTCATTTCTGAGATGTCTTTGATGTAGGGGAGAGTGGCTAGGGTTTCTGGACGTGTTTTGTCTGCTTGTTTGGCATTTGTTGCTGAGACATCGGTGGATTGTGTTCACTCACAAATGCCTGAAGACCATCAAAGACACCAAAATAGAAGAGGATGAAATAATGTAACAGCCACACTCACATCCATCAATCTGACCAAGGAAACACTGACTACATTATTAGAAGATCCAAATACACCAACACCACCAACTTCATCAGCAAGGACAACACATCCATCCTAGGACAAGCCAAACAGAGGCACGCACGAAAATTCCTAGAAGCATGGCTTCCAACCAGAACTCTATCAACAAACACATTGATTTGCATCCCATTTACCATCCCCTGAAAAAAGGAAATGATGTCACCACAGGAAATGATGTCACCAACCCAAGAAAAGTAAATGCAAAAATAGGAAGTGGGCCACACCACCAATGTTTCATCCAGAGGCTCATTGATAATGTTGTCTAGTATGGTAATGACACATCTGAAAATGAACCTTCCAGTTCAGTGAGTAAACCTACATCCACAAATTATTCACAAATCCAAGCCCCCCTTTTCTTAACTACTTACTATCAGATCCCAATTCTAAAAAAAATGCTGTTCCATTAAAACACTTATTAAACATTATATTAACATAATCACAAGACCACAAGTCTCTGTCTTATCTAGTGTCTTCAATATTCCAGCTGCTAATCTCCCTGAGTCAT
>NW_025171211.1:0-1799 GCF_004010195.1 Chiloscyllium plagiosum | reverse complement strand
ACACTTTCTGACTTCTCTGACTCGCTGAGACACTGTGACACACTGAAACACACTCTGAGTGACGGTGACAGACTGTGACACACTCTGAGACACATTGTCTCTGGCACTTTCTCCAACACACTGTGACACTCTGATCTAATCTGACACTCTCTGAGACAGACTCTGACACATTCTGACTCTCTCTGACACTCTGAGACACACTGTGACACTCACTGAGACACACTGTGACACTCACTGACTCTCTCTGAATCACACTGTGACACTCGCCGACAGATTGTGGCACTTTATGACTCTCCCTGAATTTCTGAGACACACTGTGACACTCTCTGACTCTATCTGAAACTCTCTGTGGCACTCTCTAACACTGTCTGAGACACACTGTGACACTCTCTGACTCTATTTGAGACACACTGTGACAGTCTGTGACACTCTGTGACTCTATCTGCCACACTGGAACACACTCTGTCACTCTCTGTCCCTCTCTGAGACACACTGTGAGGCAATTTGACAGACTGCGACACTCTCTGGGACACACTGAGACACTCTCTGACACACTGTGACACTCTCTGACAGACGGTGACATTTTCCGAGATTATTTAACACTCTCTGAGACACACTGTGACACTTGCTGTCTCTCACTGACTGTCTGAGATACTCGATCGCTCTCTGAGACACACTGTGACATTTTTTGACTCTCTCACACTCTCTGAGACACGCTGTGTCACTCTCTGACACACTGAGATACACTGTGACTCTCTCTGACACTCTGAGAAACACTGTTTCGCTCTCTGACAGACTGTGACAGACTGTGACAATTTCTGAGACACACGAAGACACTCACTGACACATAGTGACATTTTCTGCAACACTCTCTGAGACACACTGTGACACTCTCTGAGATAGAGTTTGACACTCTCTGACTCTCTCTGAGACACACTGTGACACTCTCTGAGACACACTGTGATACGGTCTGACTCTCTATGACTCTCTCTGAGGCACAGTGTGACATACTGTGACACTCTCTGACTCACTCTGACACTCTCTGAGACACACTGTGACACTCTCTCACAGACTGTGACCCTCTCTGAGCCAAATGCTGACTCTCTCTGACACTCTCTGGGACACGGTATGACATACTGTGACACTTTCTGACTCTGTCTTACACACTCTGAAATACAATGTAACATTCTCTGACAGACTGTCACAATGTGACACTCTCTGAGACACACTATGACTCTTTCTGACTCTCTCTGACTCTCTGATACACACTTTCATCCTCTCTTAGACACACTGTGACACACTGTGACACTCTCTGAGACACACTGTGACACTCACTGAGACACACTGTGACACTCTCTGACTCTCTCTGAGGCACACTGTGATACTCTCTAACTTTCTCTGAAGCACACTGTGACACTCTCTAACACTCTCTGAGACACACTGTGACACTCACTGAGGCACACTGTGATACTCTCTAACTTTCTCTGAGAGACACTGTGACACTCTCTGAGAGACGGTGCCAGACTGAGAAACTCTCTGAAACACACTGTGACACTCTCTGACACAGGCAGAGACACACTTTGACACTATCTGACACTCTCCAACACACTGTGACACTCTCTGAGACACACTGTGACACTTTCTGACATTCTCTGTGACATACTGTGACACGTTCTAGTACATCTGAAACACTCTGTGACACTCTCTGACAGACGGTGACACACTGTGACACTCTCTGACACTGAATGTGACACTTTCTGACTCTCCCTGACTCTCTGAGGAACACTGTGACACTCTCT
>NW_025171210.1:1243-1799 GCF_004010195.1 Chiloscyllium plagiosum | reverse complement strand
AAACTAGTTTTGTCTACACCAAACATTGCAATCAATGCTAGTTACATAGGTGATGGAGCTGTACTGCGACAGGAAAATTAGGATGGGATTGAACTGCCTGTTGGTTACGTTTCGAAGAACCTCAACATCCACCAGAGGAAATACTCCACGATCGAAAAAAGTGCTGAGTTGGGTACTGGCATTACAACGCTTTAATGTTTATGTCACGAGCAATGTGTCAGATTCGTTTGTGTACACGGATTAAAATTCTCTTACATTCTTCGATGCGTTTAAAGACAAGAATATGGGACTATATCGTTGGAGTCCTATGCACATGTGATTTCTTTCTCTGGTTTCTCTTCGTGAGAATTCCTAAGAAAAATGTAAATTGCAAAGTAAAATTACTACAAACACTATAACACATGAATTCCTAAAATCATCTTCCAACAGTTTTCATTCTAGCTATTTATTACGAAAATATTTTGGCTCTATTGTCTGGAATACACACACACACACACACACACACACACACACACACACACACACACACACACACACACACACACACACACACACA
>NW_025171210.1:0-1227 GCF_004010195.1 Chiloscyllium plagiosum | reverse complement strand
ACACACACACACACACACACCCGCACTCGCATGCCGGCAGCCACACAAAAGACACATTTACGCTCTCTCACACATGCACACGCGTGCACATGCGTGCAGTGACTCATTTTGATGTTCTCAATTGTTTTCTTGATGTTCTATTTCTGCAATTTTGGATAACACTAGCTCGGCAACAGTACTTTTCCTGTCCTATATATATTTCTACAGCACTGACATGTTATGTATATCTCCGCCATCTCCCTCACCAACTGAACTCTATTTACTGGTTCTCAAACCTCATTCAAAGAAATGTAAATAAAAGAGTCTTCCAGAATTGGCAACGCAACTTCGAGCTCAAAAATGAAACTCCAAAACCGAACTGTTAGCCTTCTTAACACATGAAAGCAAAACACGAATTAAACTTTAAGATACTCATTTTCTTAAAATTTGAATTCCTAAGTCGCCTGGAGGATTGAACTTAATTCTTGATTTGTCGTAAGTCCTTTGTTGCAGGTTAACTGTTTGAGAATATTTGATTTAATCTTGCCTCCATAAATGAATAAAGGTGAAACACTTGCGATTTAGCAATATGTTCGAACACTTCCAGAAATTCAAGGAAAATGGAAAAGGCTACCCGTGTTGCCAAAACTTTATTTAAAATCATAACATTTTGGCATCTGGCCCTCAGAATTTGCCAATCTTTAGGTCCACGAGTTTGAAAGAACGTTTACCCTGTTTTTAAACAGTGCTTTAAGTGAAAACTTTGTTAATTTTCAAATGTTCTTCGAAAAATTTCGATGCTTTCGGACCAAAGAGGTATAAGGTACAGGGACAGAAATAGAGAATTTAGCCCACTGAGTCTGCTCCACCATTCCGTCACAGCGAAAATGTTTCTCAAATACATTCCCCTGTCTTTTCCCCGTAACCCTTGATCCCCTACTAACCAAGATCCTATCTATCCCTATCTCAAATAAAGTTAGTCTACCATCCATAATTTCACCTACACCTTCAACTTTCCATCACAATCTCAGCTTCCACCAGCCCCACCATCTTCCATTTATCTCTCAGACCTCTTGGCCCATAGGCCTGATGAAGGGCTACTGACCGAAACGCCGATTCTCCAGCTGTACGTTTCCAGTACAACATTCTTCGACTCTGATCTCCAGCACCTGCAATCCTCGCTTGCTTATCGTCACTGACTTGACCTCCACAGCAATCTAGGTAAAAACAATGACTGCAGATGCTGGA
>NW_025171209.1:0-1799 GCF_004010195.1 Chiloscyllium plagiosum | reverse complement strand
TTTATGAAATCAGAGGCCATACTGTCTCAGGTCCTTTTAGAGTACTCGATATTGGAGATGGAATCCGATTCCTTTCAGATGGTCAGAAGGAGGTTTCCTGTATTTAGGCATTTTCATCGCTCCGACCTTCAATCGATTAAATAAAGCTAACTTCCTGCAGTTGCTCAAGAACTTAGGCAGGACCTTCAGCGTTTGCAGGATCTTCCGATACCATTGCTCCGGTCAAAATGAAGGTACTTCCTCGTTCATTATATCCCATGCAAATGCACCTTTTGATGCTGCCCAGGCAGCCTCTAAGGAGCTTTACAGTTGGCTTGGATCTTTCATTTAGCATCACGGGCAGCCTCTTATGGAGCTCACCCAATTGCAGCTTCCGCGTGGGCTGAGGGGTTTGGATTTTACACACTTTAAGAAATACCAATTGAGTTCCCTCCTAGCCTATTTGGCTGATTTGATTTGCCAAGACCTGCGGTCAATGTGGTTGGACATCGATGCCTCCCAGGAAAAATGTCCCCTCATTAATCTGAATTCATGGACAAGATGAGGACTGTTATGGACCATTGCAGAAATCCACTTGTCCTTAACACAACCATATTACGGAGAATGATGCAACAAAGTGAGGGCAATGTACAAAAAAAAAACTTCCCCTTTTACTCCCATTGTAGGATTGATGGATTCTGGCTTTTGGCTCTGTGAGTCCAGAGGAGTTTCCTGTTGGTGAGACTTGTTTGACGGGGAGGTCATGATGTATTTCGTGCAGCTGAGCCAGAAATATGAGCTGTCTAGGAGAGTAGGGATTTTATATAGAAAAAGACCACATTAATGGTTAGTCCCCATAAGTTGACTATGGAGGTGAGAGTGCTTCAGTCCACGTACATTGTCTTGGTCAGCACTCTCTAGCATTTAATAGGAGGTATTGTCTCAAAGGACATCGAACAGCTGTGTGGAATTTTGGTTCAGCAATTGGGGGTGGATATCTTCACCAGAGGAGTGGGCAGGTATTTGGAAGAATGTCTGGAAGATTTCGATTTGCAATAGGACGCAAGCTATGCAACTGAAGGTACTCTATGGGGTTTATTTGGCATCGGACTGGCTTTCCAAATTTAAGAAAGGAGCGGTCTCAATGTGCCCAAATGTAAAACAGATGTTGGTACGATTACTCATTGCTTATGGTCATGCCACAAACTTCGTAGGTATTGGGGCCCGAGAGCGAATGTCTTGGAAGGTGTCTTGGGAACCGAGGTCAAGGTAGATCTGATGTCCCGCCTCTTGGGTTTGCCAAATCACCTATCTTTGAGAAGAGATTGTTTAGTATTCTTTCATTTTGTGCGAGAAAGAACATTCTGATGAGGTGGGTGTCAGAATATGCCCCAGGATTCTCGGGGTGGTGGAGGTTAGTTATGGAGAACATCCCCCTGGACCTCTTTACAATTAACATGCACCAGAAAATTGAACTTTTTGATAGGACGTGGCGGCCCTTTTTGAACCATGTCGGTGCGGACTTATTGGCTATTTTGGTCAGGGCCTTTGTGTAACCATAAGTATTGTGTCTGGTGTCCCAGATGCCCCATGGGAGGAAGACGTCTGAACAAACACGGCTTCACGATGCCAGGTCTCGATAAACTAAGGAGCCAATTGGGACCCACAGCTGGAACATGCAGGAGAGCTCAAGCCATACATTTAGCAAATTGTTTCTGAGCTTGACAATGATGCCCCTGGGAATCCAGGGATATGAGCACCAACTGCTAGGTTATGGTACAGAAGGGCGGACATTCATGTCATAATTGGATGATTACTTG
>NW_025171208.1:0-1799 GCF_004010195.1 Chiloscyllium plagiosum | reverse complement strand
GTGGGTAAGAGTGATCAGTGTTTTGGGGCCAGAAATTAAGCTCTTCCTTCGTCTCAGGTATTCAGTAATAAAGGTCCATTTGAGACCCTTCATTGTGCAGAGTGTGTCTGCAGGATTTCTTTCCTTAATATTGCAGACTACAGATAATAGCGATTAAAGACGTTCATAGTTTCGATGGCACAGCACGTGAGACAAATATCTTGCATTTGTTTAACAATGCAAAGTGTTTTGTGTAATTCAGCAATGGTAACCTGATTATAATAAATCCACACCGAGATGAAGTGGGCACTAAAATATGACTCAAAATCTGGGTATGGTAGTGTAGTGGTTAGTGTCCCTGTCTCTGATCCAGAGCTCTGCATTTGATTCCAATTCCTGAACTTGTGTGGTAGTGTTCCTAGCTCTGGACTAGAAGGCCTGGATTCAAGTCCTGCCTGTTGCAGAGGTATGTCACATCATGTCAGAATAGGCTGATGAACAAACACACAGGAGAATACACAGCTTTATGGGTATTGCGGAGTGGTGCTGGTGTCCCCACCTCAGGGCACAAAGGTCTAGGTGTAAAGCTCACAGATGTATCTCGTGATGCATCTGAACAAACTGATTAAAATGGATTTAGAATTGTGACTTGATGGAGAAGGAAGAGGTGTCAGTCTTGAATTTCTGAATTTAGACCCAGGATGACTGAAAGTACAGCTATTCGTATTGTTTGGCGTCACAGTTCGTAGCAGTAGAGGTTTATAAAATCAGAATGGTCATGGATAGGGTGAAAAGTCAGGGTTTTTCCCCTGTTTAGGGGCGTCCAAAACTAGAGGTCATTGGTTGAAATTGAGAGGGGAAAGGTTTTGATGAGGCCTAAAGTGCACCTTTTCACACAGAGGGTGGTGTGCGTCTGGAATGAGCCTTCAGAGGACGTGGTGGAGGCTGGTACAACTGCAGCATCTGGGTACTGAGAGACCTGGTGAGCTTTTTCAGCAATTTCTGTGTTTCTTTTAAAAATGCATTCAGTTTAACACAGGTATTCTGAATAAATTAAACATTTTTTTATTTTTTAATGACGCAGTGACATATAAACATATCTTCAAATCGACTGAGACCATTTGCTGCTAAGGGTATGGCTCTGTGTATGACAGCAGCAATGATGCACCTACATGGAACAGGGAATGTGATGGAGACATAGTTTGGACAATGTACAAAGAGACCTGACATGGTCCAGTTTGGGAGAGGATGACATTACTGTGTGATTCAGCTCAGAGAGGGAGAAAATGTAATCTGCCCGAGAAGGAATGGCCTCTTGCACTCTCTCTCCTTCATTGTTCCTCATCACAGCAATGTGTGCGAGCTAAAATGCCTCTGCAGTCATCGTTACCATTCTTATTTTTATAGAATCCCTGCAGTGTTGAAACAGGCCCTTCGGCCCAACAAGTCCATACAAAACTTCCCAACTTATTCCCCTATATTTACCCCTGACTAATGCACCTAACCTAGAAATCCCTGAACACTACAGTCAATTTAGCATGACCAATCCACCGAATGTCCACAGTTTGAGCTGCGTTCGGAAACTAGATCACCCATTAGAAGCTCACACAGACAAGGGGAGAACGTGCAAACGCCACATAGACAGTCACCCAAGGCTGGAATCGAACCCGAGTGCCTGGTGCTGTGAGGCAGCAGTTCTAACCACCGTGCTACCCTTTGGGTCACCGCTGACCAGAATTCACTGGAATCTCCTCACTGCCTAAAGCAAAGGGAATTAAGCCAAATCCAACTCTCCCAGGATGGAATCCCATTGCTAGCAG
>NW_025171207.1:0-1798 GCF_004010195.1 Chiloscyllium plagiosum | reverse complement strand
CAACCCAGCATGCTTGTCTCCCGGCCCGGTGTGTCTGTCACTCGGCCCGGTGTGTCTGTCTCCCGGCCCGGTGTGTCTGTCTCCCGGCCCGGTGTGTCTGTCTCCCGACCCGGCGTGGCGGTCTCTCGGCCTGGCATGGCGGTCTCTCGGTCTTGCGTGGCGGTCTCTCAGCCCGGTGTGGCAGTCTCTCGGTGCGGTGCGGCGGTCTCTCGGCCTGGAGTGGCGGTCTCTCGTCCTGGCGTGGCGGTCTCTCGGCCCGGTGTGGCGGTCTCTCGGCCCGGTGCGGCGGTCTCTCGGCCCGGTGCGGCGGTCTCTCGGCCCGGTGTGTCTGTCTCCCGGCCCGGTGCGGCGGTCTCTCATCCAGGCATGGCGGTCTCTCGTCCTGGCGTAGCAGCCTCTCGGCCCGGTGTGGCGGTCTTTCAGCCCAGTGTGGTGGTCTCTCGGCCCGGTGTGGTGGTCTCTCGGCCCGGCGTGGCGGTCTCTCGGCCCGGTGTGGCGGTCTCTCGGCCCGGCGTGGCGATCTCTCGGCCCGGTGTGGCGGTCTCTCGGCCCGGCGTGGCGATCTCTCGGCCCAGTGTGGCGGTCTCTCGGCCCGGTGTGGCGGTCTCTCGGCCCGGCGTGGCGGTCTCTCGGCCCGGCGTGGCGGTCTCTCGGCCCGGTGTGGCGGTCTCTCGGCCCGGCGTGGCGATCTCTCGGCCCGGTGTGGCGGTCTCCCGGCCCGGTGTGGTGGTCTCTCGGCCCGGTGTGGCGGTCTCTCGGCCCGGTGTGGTGGTCTCTCGGCCCGGTGTGGTGGTCTCTCGGCCCAGCGTGGTGGTCTCTCGGCCCAGCGTGGTGGTCTCTCGGCCCGGTGTGGTGGTCTCTCGGCCCGGTGTGGTGGTCTCTCGGTCCGGTGTGGTGGTCTCTCGGCCCGGTGTGGTGGTCTCTCGGTCTGGCGTGGCGGTCTCTCGGCCCGGTGTGGTGGTCTCTCGGCCTGGCGTGGCGGTCTCTCGGCCTGGTGTGGTGGTCTCTCGGCCCGGTGTGGTGGTCTCTCGGCCCGGTGTGGTGGTCTCTCGGCCCGGTGTGGTGGTCTCTCGGCCCGGTGTGGTGGTCTCTCGGCCCGGTGTGGTGGTCTCTCGGCCCGGTGTGGTGGTCTCTCGGCCCGGTGTGGTGGTCTCTCGGCCCGGTGTGGTGGTCTCTCGGCCCGGTGTGGTGGTCTCTCGGCCCGGTGTGGTGGTCTCTCGGCCCGGTGTGGTGGTCTCTCGGCCCGGTGTGGTGGTCTCTCGGCCCAGCGTGGTGGTCTTTCGGCCCGGTGTGGTGGTCTCTCGGCCCAGCGTGGTGGTCTTTCGGCCCAGTGTGGTGGTCTCTCGGCCCAGCGTGGTGGTCTTTCGGCCCGGTGTGGCGGTCTCTCGGCCCGGCGTGGCGGTCTCTCGGCCCAGCGTGGTGGTCTCTCGGCCCGGTGTGGTGGTCTTTCGGCCTGGCGTGGCGGTCTCTCGGCCTGGCGTGGCGGTCAGCATGACCTCAGGCTGCTCTTCTGGCCTTGAGTTGAAGGCCGACACGGTCTGGAGACTAGGTGCTGGCATGGACTGGGTTGGAAGGACTGTTTTTCAAAACTTTTATTTCTTCATTTTTCTAACTTTGGTTTGCCTAAAAAATATGTATTTATAAATCTGTAGATAGGTACCTTTGTACCGAAGATGGCACTGTAAGTGGTGACTTGTAAACTTGTCACCGCACTCACTTGAGTACACGTGAGAATAAAGCTAATTCTAACAAACAATTCTCTTCATTTTTTATACACTTATAGAAGCTTTCACTACCT
>NW_025171206.1:0-1798 GCF_004010195.1 Chiloscyllium plagiosum | reverse complement strand
TCCGTTTTGACCGAGAGTAATCAAACATCTATCACTCCCGCCAGCATCCGTCATACCCTTTTCCTCGATGAATACAGATGTAAAGTACTCGTCAATAATCTCACTGGTTTTCTCAGACTCCACGCATAACTTTCCTCCTTTGTCCTGAAGTGGGCTAACCTTTTTTCTATTTCACCTCTTTCTCCTCATGTATGAATTTAAACAAATGGAAAAAAGTTTTCCTTAACCCTGCTTGCAAAACTGATTTCATGACACCTTTTGACCCCCTAAATCCTTCGTTTCAGATTGGTCCTACATTCACGATATTTTTCCAAAGCTTTGTTTGTTTTCAGTCGCCTCGAGCGTATGTACGCTTCTGTTACCTCATTGCTAGTCTCACGATTTTACCTGTCATTCAGGTTTCCATAACCTTGCCATTTCAGTGCCGCATTTTGTTTGTAAGAGCCAGCGTGACGAGGATAAAGATTCTCTTTAATTCTAGGTTATAGGTGCACGGCAGGAGATCAAATCATATCGTCATGCATAACCAGAATTGGAGGCAAATTATTAGAACATATGCCCACTGTTGTTCATATTGGAAAGCAAAGTTTGAAAAAAAAACTTCTTAGAGAAGCATAGATCTTACAGCTGCTCCTGGAACGACAGACATAGTTAAATATTAATTATAGTTTTACTGCAGTTAATACACTCATTATAGTCTATTTATAAAAGATTTGTTTTGCATTTTGTTTAATTAACATGCAAAAAAAGCAAAAATCCAAAACATAATTCATAATTATTTTCAAACGGACATCTTTTTTTAAGCAAGGTGGAATATAATAATATGAGAAATGTCTGTATACGTTTTAAATTGTTACTTTTTTCACTGCAAATGTTTTATTTTTGTTTTGAAAACCAAACACTTTAGTGTTAATTAAGAAGTTGTGCCTAGTCCTTTCTGTCTGCCAGCCAATATCATATTCATTCTATTCCTGAATCATTAATCCTTGAATTTTACTAAAGATGGTTATAGTACGTAGGTATGGAGCAGACCCGACCACTGCATACATTTTCAACCTAATAGTTCAGACCATAACTTCGCCATTTGTTTTAGGTAAGTGTATCATGGATATCCCCAGAGAGAATTAGCTGGTCCGACTGCCGAATTTTAAGCAATCAGAACTTACTTACAAAATTATGGAATGAACACAAATTACAATACCGGATAACTTAACCTATCCAAACTTGACAGGCTATACAGACTTAACAACGCTGTTCCATACTATTTACTTCATTCCCAAAAAACAAACCACTGAGTACAAAGAATAAAAAATGGCAAAAACATTACAGGTGACGATGTCAAAATGACAGAAGGAGGGGGAAAAACGTCCAGTTTCAACTGTGACCCTGACTCAACTAAACCCCGAACTGACCTTAACTGCGCACTCAGAGTGCTGGCCACTCTCGCTTGGTTGTACCAGTTCATTTTTAAGTCATTTGCATGAAACATTATAGGCTTGGTATAAACAAAAGGGCCCCAGTGATCCACTCAACCTTCAGACATGCTGGATCCTTTGGTTGGTTTGGAAATCTCTGAAAAATTCAAGGACATTATAACATTTTAAAAGGACCCCCCACCAACCCCCTAAAAAATTGACCATCATTATCCAAAGAATGCTTCATTTGTCAAAACCGACCAATGTTTGGTTAATACTCTAAAAGAACGTATATTCACTCACTGTAAATATGTAAATATGTGCAGCGAACTTCGGATACAGACTTTCGAACTCCAACCACTGAACCCCTTCGGTGTTGTAAT
>NW_025171205.1:0-1798 GCF_004010195.1 Chiloscyllium plagiosum | reverse complement strand
TGGAAATGACCGACGGCTTTGAAGGGTGAGTATTAATTCTCACCGCTTTCCTTCCCGGCTGCCCATCATGAAGAAGAGTTCATTTGTCAACATAATTGGGCATTCATAAGAGTCTATACGCCTGTGATGAGCTACAGGTCGAGTGAGAAAGAGTTATAGGTTTCAATTGTACTCTCTGCACATTAATATGCAGTCCGCGTGCCACTCTGCACAGAGCGTCCTTTTGTTGACAATGCCGAACATCAGCCGTAACACTTTCCTTCTCAAGCAATTAGCCATTCCTTCCAGCTTCTGTCCTCCAAACAGAACGTCATTCTGACTTCTCGGTGTTGAAATATACCTGCTTGAAACTTCACACAAAGCAATTTGCTGCCCTCCGCATTGCGAGAAAACCATGGTAAAGTACCACCTGTGTACCATGTGCTATGGAGCCACGAGGAACTACGTGAAACAGTCTGTTTGTGCAGTTTCTGCTCCATTTGCTTGTCTTGTTCCAGCATTGAATACCTTTTTTGGTCGTGTTAAGTGTCTCGACGGGCTTAATGGCCTCGTCCTACTGGTGTGTAAGCGACTCAAGATACGGAATGAGTACTTCCTAGTCCGATTTGGACAGGGACAATGGCCTAATAACTTTAACTTGGAACCTGTTTAATAGCAATAAATACAGAAAAACGTGACAATGCTGTAGCTTTAACAGGTTAGTTTGTCCTGAATTATTTTATGAGTGAAATTGAGCGAGAGTTATCAAACTGGCTGGTTAAGAATATTTGAGTAAAAAGCTTGGGAAGCCTTGGGATGAATGTAATGTTACCTCAATGGGTGTGGCCAGCTCTCACAGATTGGTCTTTCTGGACTGTGGTTTCTCACTAATTTGTTGTGGTCTCAACGGAATTGGAAACTTCAGTGAATGTTTCCTCGTTGCTACTCTCTCTGAGTTTTCCCTTGTTTCAATTTTATCCCACTGGTTCAGAAAACTGCCTGTGGGAACTTGCGAAAAATTTGTTCATTTATGCCCAGGAATGAGCTGATGATATATTACTGCATTAGAACATTTCATTGATAATGGTTAGTGTATCTATTAATTTTTTTAAAAGTTTTCCAAATACGTTATTCTAAATTTCTCTTTATTTGCCTCTGTTTTAACTATACACTTTAATTAAATTGAGTTTACCTGAACACCAAAATTAAAATCAGTACCATTGCATCTGGAACAGACACTTGATATTTCCCTTTAAAGTAAGAAAACCTGAGTTTCTAAACTATTGCCTGAAATAATTTTTGAAGGGCTTCATTGTACATCATAACACGAGACTCCTTTCCCTCTTGTGAAATCGGCTGGAGATACTGATGGGTCTATCCATGTTCTTGTCCAATCGTTTCAATGTGCTGAATGGTTTTCTCTTCTTCATGTGAAGTCAGGTGTTGTGCTGAATGAAGTCTTTATATTTCACTGTGGAACTGAAAAGTGTATCACAGTCCCGTTACAGTGAACATTACTTGGGGGTAATGCGGGGAAACGTTCCGTTTCTAATATTATAATGTTCTGTTATTGAAGGGTTAGTGACAGTTATTTTTCTGGATGTTCTTTTCTTGAAAAATGAAGTCAGTGAGAGTGGAGGATGTTGTGAGTTAAAGCATGGGGGCGACATTTAAAGTGAATCTTTGACGACAACACGACAAAGAAAGGAAGCATGTTGCAAACAGTGCATGACAGTCTACAAGGATTGGATGTTCTCCTTCGTTTCTAAGTACCAGATTACAGAATTAAGTAGTCTTGAACTGCTCCTCTCTAGCACTT
>NW_025171204.1:0-1798 GCF_004010195.1 Chiloscyllium plagiosum | reverse complement strand
TGGGTCGTGGGAGAACAGCAACCTGTCAGTGAACAGCCGAACGCACTGACTAACTTCACCACAGAGACTGTTGAGCCAATGGCTTCAATGATCCCCGAATGCAAGCTGCAGCCTGCTCCTCCCATATTGACAATCATCTTTAATTAGTATGTCGTTTCCGAAATAAATCCTGGGCAATTCACGGTGAAGACATGGGAATAGTCTGATCCCACCCTTTACTCTCACATGCATGACACCGGAAATCAGTTATCCTCCTACAGAGATCGCCTCATTTCCAGCCTTTCAGTGTCCTATCTGTTCCCGCATTTTCTAATTGCCCCGGAGCTGAGATGAGATTTGACTTCCTGACGTGCAGGAACAGAATCTTTCAATGTCACAGATGAATTCAAGTCCGGAGTACATCAGAGTCAAAATACCAGCCTCCGAAAGAACTGAAAGATTTCTAAACTGTCTCTGCCCAGCCGGCCAGTTCACCCTTCATTTTCCACTGAATCCACGCCCCAAGGAATATCTAAAGATTCACAAAGCTCGACGCTGGGATTTCTGTTTTGCTTGCTGAAAGGTTTCCCATTTGACAATTGGCAACATTTTCCTAGAATCTTTTCACAATCCTCTGCTTTGCACCATGTAGAGAGATAAATAAAACTCCTTTTGTGGAGAGATTCACGTCTCTGGAAATGTTTTCTTTGGAGAAAGTTTCCTGTATGTCAAGAAATGAGCAGACCTGAGAACATATCGAGTTGTTGAGACGGTTTTTCTGGAGTTGCAGAGATAACTCATCCAACAAGAAATCATTTAAAATCAACTGTGAGTGAAACATGCTCGGTATTGATGAGATATTGAATGTATATAAAGGATCCGTTTTCATGAGCAGAGAGATTAATAATATAGCAATGGCCGAGTGAAAATAGATGCACTTTTATCGCGCCTTTCAGCTCCACTCCAATCACAGGCACTGAAGCACCTCTGAAGCAGATGTGTCATTGTCAGTAATAATGTGCTCATCAGGGCAGTTTGTTCAAACAGAGATTAAAAAAGAAACTCAGAACTGGCACTGGAGACAGCAGTGAGATTGTGTTTTACTTTAAAAGTTTGTTCTGTTCTACTTTATATCCAGAAGAGTGAAGGACCGGAGATCCCAATCTCAGGGGAAGGGGTTACCCACATAAGAAATAAATGAGGAGGATGTTCTCACATTCAGAGGGTAGCAAGTATGTAGAAACATTTACAGCAGAGGCCTTTCAAGACTGGGTATATTCAAGGCTTCAATTATCTCTCTGTTAATAGCATGGAGAAAGAGGCAGTGTGAAATGTGTCCAAATTTGCTGACAGTACACACGCGTGGGAGAGCGTGTTATGATGAGATCGTGGCAATATGAATAGGCATATAGATAGATTGGGTGAGTGGGCAAAAACTTGTCAGATGCAGTTACATGTCCGGATTATGAGGTCATGCACGTTGCTCGGAAGATTCAAAAGACAGAGTACCATTCAAATCGAGAGAAAGTAGAAGAAACGTGTGACACATTGGAGTCTTATACACGGCACAAACAAAGTTTAGTATCATATTATTTCCATGACAAAAAGGATGGCTCACTTTACGATTGTTAACAATGAAAGAGATGGTTTCCCAGGAAAGAAAAAAATAACTGAAACTAATAGCCGAATCGAAAATTTAGAAAAGACTTGGATCGTTCCAATGGACGACGTTAATGTTTATGGTTCTCTAACATTTGTTTACAATGGGGCTGTGTGTGGGAATTTGGGGAGCTGCGGAGTGGAAGTCTGATTACCCATG
>NW_025171203.1:0-1798 GCF_004010195.1 Chiloscyllium plagiosum | reverse complement strand
ACTATAGAAATCACCCAGCAGAGTGACCTCTCCCTTCCTACTACGAAACTCAGACCATAATATCTCATTAGATGAGTACTCAAAAATCTTTGCTGCCACCGTCATATTGTCCTTTACTCACAATGCCACACCTCCTCCTCTTTTACCATCTTCACTGTTCTAATTGAAACATCTAAATCTCGAAAGCTACAACAACCAATCCTGTCCCTGCGGTATCTATGTTTTTGAAATGGCCACAACATGAAATTACCAGGTACCAACCCATGCTGCAAGTTCACCCAGCTTACTCCAGATGCCCCTGGCGTTGAAACCTCTTTCCTGCTTGCCAGTGAACAATTGCGACCTTATTTCTGACCTCACAACTCTAAACCTGCTGGACACTGGATCTACCATTTAGGTTCCCATCCCCCTGCTGAATTAATTTAAAACTTACTGATGGGCATTAGCAAATTTCACCTCATACAAGGATATTAGTAACCCTCCGTTTCTGGTGTGGATCATCTTGTTTGTTCAGGTCCCAGCCACCCTGGAATGAATCCCTAATTATCCATGTATCCGAAATCCTCCCTCCTACACCATGCCTGTAGCCACGTGTTCAACTCCTCTCTCTCCTTATTCCTCACCTCACTGGCACATGGCCAGAGATAACAAGTCTTTTTATTCTGGCACTAGTTTCCACCCTAACTCCCTGAATTTCTACCTTAAATCCCCATCTCTTTTCCTACCTGTATCCTTAGTGCCTATGTGGACCATGACTTGGGGCTGTACTCCGTCCTCTTCAAGGATCCCGAAAATATGATCCAAGACTTCACGAACCCTGGCACCTGGGACGCAACACACCAGGTTCCCCCCCGAATCTCCTATTTGTTTCCCTAACTATAGATTTCCCAAAGTCTAATGCTCTGCTCAGGCTCCCCACTTCCCTTCTGAGCACCAGGGCCAGACTCTGTGCCAGAGACCTGTTCTCCATGACTTACCCCTGGTAATTCGTCCTCCCCAAAAGTATCCATGTAGTATACTTGTTATTGAGGGGATCGATCACAGGGATTCCCTGCACTGCCTGCTAGCACCCTTTCTGGCCCCTTGACTGTAACCCCTCTGCCTGCTTCTTGTACCTGAAGTGTGACTACTTCCCTGTAACTCATCTCAATAACCCACTTCACCCTACCTCCGAATGATGCGAAGTTTATCTAACTCCAGCTACAGCTCCCTAAAGCGGTTTGAGAGGAGCTGGAGTTAGGTGCACTTCTGGCAGAGGAAGTCAGCCAGGAGGAACATTCAACAGCCCTAACGACCATTCCCACTTCTCTAAATTGTCAAACTGTTGAAATATAAACAAGAAACAGAAACTCACTAAATTAGCAATCGGTGCACCGAGCCTATTCTGTTGGCTAGAGGAGAATGATTGGGAAATGTTACCTAAGCAGAGTTTTGGGTAACGCAATCATCCAAATATGTTGCTTCACTTACCCAACAGTCCAGTGTCTGCTCCTGCTCAGCGTGCGCTCTGTCTATTCACGAGGTAATTTGATATAATTTTAAATTTACCTTCCCCATTGACCCGTGCTCCTCGGTGTCACTCCTCGCACTGCTATAGTAACTGCCAAAATGGAGACCGCTGAACATTCGAGGGAGAGTGAGACACAAGACAGAAAAGACGAAAAGATGGAGGAGCAGAAAGAAGGGGCATGGAGAGGTCAGAGAAAAATGTTGGTGAGAAATGAGCAGGAGGTATTCGACAGATGATTAGGGGAACAGGGGATTGGAGACCATGAGACATGAGGAAAGAGGGAGATTG
>NW_025171202.1:0-1798 GCF_004010195.1 Chiloscyllium plagiosum | reverse complement strand
AACAGTGTGAGGGATAATAGTGAGAACTGTGTGAGGATAATGTTGAGAATAGCGTGTAGACGGTAATGTTGATAATAGTGTGAGGGATAATAGTGAGAACTGTGTGAGGATAATGGTGAGAATAGCGTGAGGGAGAATGGTGAGAATAGTGAGGGGGATAACGGTGAGAATAGTGTGGAGATAATGGTGAGAATAGTGTGACAGATACTGGTGAGAACAGTGTGGGGATAATGTTGAGAATTGTGAGAGGGATAATAGTGAGAACGGTGTGAGTGATGCTGGTGAGAATATTGTGTGGGACACTGGTGAGAACAGTGTGGGATATGATGGTGAGAACAGTGTGGGGGATACTGGTGAGAACAGTGTGGGAGATAATGGTGAGCACAGTGTGGTGGATAATGGTGAGCACAGCGTGGAGGATAAGGTTGAGTAGAGTGTGGAGGATAATGGTGAGAACAGTGTGGGGTATAATGGTGAGAACAGTGTGGAGATAACGGTGAGAATAGTGTGGGGACTAATGGTGAGAACAGTATGGGAGATAATGGTGAGCACAGTGTGGGGGATAATGGTGAGCACAGTGTGGAGGATAAAGTTGAGTAGAGTGTGGAGGATAATGTTGAGAACAGTGTTGGGTATAATGTGAGAACAGTGTTGGGGATAATGGTGAGAACAGTGTGGAGGAATAATGGTGAGAACATTGTGGCGATAATGGTAAGAATATTGTGGGGGATAATGGTGAGAATCGTGTGGGTGATAACTGTGAGAACAGTGTGGGGGACAATCATGAGAATAGTGTGGGGGATAATGGTGAGAACAGTGTAGGAGATAATGGTGAGAACAGTGTGGGTGGTAATGTTGAGAATAGTGTGGGGGATAATGGTGAGAACAGTGTGGTGAACAATGGTGAGAATAGCGTGGGGGATAATGGTGAAAACCAGGTGGGGGATAATGGGTAGAGCAGTGTGAGTGATACTGGTGAGAATAGTGCGTCGGACACTGGTGAGAACAGTGTGGGGTATTATGTTGAGAACAGTGTGGGGTATAATGGTGAGAACAGTGTGGGGGATACCGGTCTGAACAATGTTGGGGATAATGGTGAGAATTGTGTGGTAGATAATGTTGAGAATACTGTGGGGATAATGGTGAGAACAGTGTGTGAGAATAATTGTCAGGACATTCTGGGGATAATGGTGAGAATAATGTGAGGGATAATGGTGAAAATCATGTGGGTGATAATGTTGAGAATACTGTGGGGATAATGGTGAGAAGAGTGTGGAGGATAATGGTGAGAACAGTGTGTGGGAATAATGGTCAGAACATTCTGAGGATAATGGTGAGAATAGTGTGGGGGACAATGGTGAGAATCATGTGGGTGATAATGGTGAGAACAGTGTGGGGGACAATCATGAGAACAGTGTGGGGTCATTGGTCAGAACAGTATGGGGGGCAATGGTGAGAATAGTGTGGAGGATAATGGTGGGAATAGTGTGGGGGATAATGGTGAGAACAGTGTAGGAGAAAATGTTGTGAACAGTGTAGGGGATACTGGTGAGAACAATGTGGGGATAATGCTGAGAATAGTGTGGGGTATAATGGTGAGCACAGTTTAGGGTATAATGGTGTGAACAGAGTGTGGGGTAATGGTGATAATAGTGTGGGTGATAATGGTGAGAACATTGTGGAGATAATGGTGACAGTAATGTGGTGGATAAAGGTAAGATTGGGGGATTCTGGTGAGAACAGTGTGACGGATAATGGTGAGAACAGTGTGGAGGATAATGGTGAGAACAGTGTGGGG
>NW_025171201.1:0-1798 GCF_004010195.1 Chiloscyllium plagiosum | reverse complement strand
GTGAGGAGAAACTGTGCACCTGTCCTGTGTGTGTATGAAATCATCTGAACTGTCAAGACATAATCACAGTCACGCTGGGAGAAAGGATGGGAATATGAGGACGGTGAAGGAGGATTCAAATCCCCACCTCAACTGGAAATTCATCAATGCACCCACACTGAGGAAAGGCCATTCATCTGCTCCAAGTGTGGGAAGGGATTCACTCAGTCTTCTCAACTGCAGGCAGACCATAGAGTTCACCCAGATCAAAGACCCTTTAAAATGACAAGACTGTGGAAAATGCCTTGGAAATTCTGGACAACTGAAGTGCCGTTGATGTATTCGAACAGAGGAGAGACCATTCAGGAGTTCTCACTGCGGCATTAAGTTCAGGCAATCATTTCAACTCACTGCACACCAGCGAGATCACACTGGGTAGAGGCTGAGAACCTGCTCTGACTGCGGCAAGGCGTTCATTCAGTCATCCAGCTGCAGATATATCGGCAAACCCAGACTGTTCCCCTGAGCCGAATGAGAAGGCATTCTATACCATATCCGATGTGCAAAAACACCGGTGAGTTCACACAAGGGTGAGACTATTTCGTTACGCTGTGTTTAGGGAGGCATTTACTCACTCTTCTGCCCTGCTGGGAGGCCAGTGAGTTCACACTGAGACCAGGCCTTTTAAATGTCCAGACTGTGGGAAGTGCTGTAAAGGTTCCAGGGAACTGATGTTCCACCAACATGTTCACAGTGATGAGAAACCTTTCTGGGGCCCTCACTGCAGGACCAGGTTCAGTCAATCATCTGACATCAAACATCAGAGAGTTCACACCAGGGAGAGGCCATTCACCTGCTCCGTGTGTAAGAAGGGTTTGCTCACTCATTCCACCTGCTGAGACTCCGACGTGTTCATAACGAACTACAGCAATGAGATTGTGCTGTTAACCACATCCAGGCCCAAGCCATGTTCACCGAGTCTGTTTATGCTCAGGTTAATTAACCTGTGATGACAGGTTTAATATTTTGGATAAAAGTCAAATAAATTAGTTTTGCATGAGATATATTGAGCCATTTTAGCATCTCTGATGCAAGGTAGTTCCTTTTTGAACGGATCACCCCCACTGTGGCATTTCACCATTGGCCCTACTGAAGGTTGAAGGTTCATGGATTAAGAACTCCCGAAATGGACTGGAGGACAGTCAAGTTTCAGTATCTTAAGGAATAGCTGGTGAGAAACAAGAGAAAACTTGACTCGAGTCTGGGCTTTCCTTGTCAGTGTACATCTAGGGTGAATGATACCTGACTCCCTGATCTGTCTGACATTCAACCAGGTTGGTACAAGATGGGCTGAGTTTCTTCAAGAATACAGACAAATATTCTTCACAACTGAAGGCATTAAATGTAGCCATTAGAGAAGTGGAAAGGCCTTTAAAAAAAGATTGTGAACTATTGTTATAGAACTGAACAAAACCAAAATGTTGCTAAAAGAAAAACAAAATTGAACATTTCTGCCCTACACTGGTCAGGATTAGAAGACAAGTAAGCAAACTGAAACAGGGAGAACCAATTGATGAGTGATAGGGATTGCCATGGAGATGGAGCAAAAGCTATCAGGATTTGGGTAATCCACGATGGAGGATGGGAAAAGCTTTGGCTGTAAGAACTGCTCGCTTTTAGGGTATATTACGTGTTGGAAGTGAGTTTCTCGAATTCCACATGCAGTAATTACTGTTCTTAAGCCGTTGCTTTGTTTTGGAAGTTTGGGAGAAAAAAAAATCAAAACAATGACACTTCAAAAAGAAGGAGGTGAACAAAG
>NW_025171200.1:0-1798 GCF_004010195.1 Chiloscyllium plagiosum | reverse complement strand
CCAGACTGGATGCGTCCAAAGTAACTATAGGAACCAAGGGAATGGATTGCTGCGCACCTGGTGATGACCTTTGCGCCCTCACTGTCCACTGGAGTCGGACCAGATGATTGGAGGCGGGAAAATATTATTCCCTTGTTCAGGAAAGGGAATAGAGATAATCCTGGGAATTGCACACCTGTCAGTCTTCTGTCTGTGGTGTGCAGATTACTGGAGAGGACTCTGGGAGACAGGATTTATTATTCCTTTGGAAACCATAGTTTGATTAGAGATAGTTAGCATGGTTTTGTAAGGGGCAGGTCATGCCTTACAAGTCTTATTGAATCTTTTGAGAATGTGACAAAACATCTTTATGGCTCATTCAGAAAGTACGGAGACATGGGATACAGGGAAACCTGTCAGTTTGGATACAGGATTACTGGCCCACAGAAGACAGAGGGTGATGATAGATGGAAAGCATTCATTCTGGTCTGCTCTTTGTGAGTTTATGAATGACTTGGATGTGTGATTGAAAGAGGGGTTAGTAAGTTTCCCTATGACACTAAGGTTGGTGGAGTGGTTGATAATATGGAGGGCTGTTGTCGGTTGCAACAGAACATTGACAGGATGCAGAGTTGGGCTGAGAAGTGGCAGATGGAGTTCAATCTGGGAAAAGTGTGAAGTCATTAATTTTGAAGTTTGAATTTGAATGCAGAACACAGAGTTAAAGGCAGGGTCTTTGGCAGTGTGGAGGAACAGAGGGATCTTGGGTTCCAAGTCCATAGATCCCTCAAAGTAGCCACCCAAGCTGATTGGCTTGTTAAGAAGCAATATATTGTGTGGGATTTCATTAGTTTGGGGTTTGAGTTTTAAAGCCGTGAGGTTATGTTGCAGCTCTATAGAGCCCTAGTACGACCCCACTTGGAATATTGTGTTCAGTTTTGGTCCCTTCATTGCAGGAAGGATGTGGAAGCTTTAGAGAAGGTAAAGAGGAGATTTACCAGGATGCTACCTGTACTGGAGAGCATGTCTTATGACGAAAGTTTGAGGGAGCTAAGGCTTTTCTCATTGGAGTGAAGAGGGTGAGGGGTGACTTGGCAGAGGTGAACAAGTTGATGAGAGTCATCGATAGAGTGAATAGAGAGAGATATTTTTTACCCTCATATAAATAGTTATTACAAGGGGGTATAATTTTCGGATGATTAGTGGATGGTTAAGGGGAGATTTCAGAGGTAGGTTCGTTACAAACAGAGTGGTGGCTGAGTGGAATGCACTGCCAGCGGTGGTAGTAAAATTAGATGTATTAGGGACATTTAATATACTTCTGGATAGGCACATGGATGATAATAAAATGAAGGGTATGGAAGTTAGAGTCATAGAGATGTACAACATGGAAACAGATACTTCCGTCCAACCCGTCCATGCCGACCAGACATCCCAACCCAATCTAGTCCCACCTGCCAGCACCCGGTCCATATCCCTCCAAACCCTTCATATTCAGATACCCATCCAAGTACCTCTTAAATGTTGCAATTGTACCAGTCTCCACCACTTCCTCTGGCAGCTCATTCCATACACATACCACCCTCCGCATGAAAATGTTGCCCCTTAGGTCTCTTTTATATCTTTCCCCTTTCATCCATAACCTATGCACACTACTTCTGGACACCACAACCCCAGGGAAAAGACTTTGTCTATTAACCCTATCCATGCCCCTCATAATTTTGTAAACCTTTATAGTGTCACCCCTCAGCCTCCGACACTCCAAGGAAAACAGCCCCAGCCTGTACAGCCTCTCCCTGTAGCTCAAATTCTCCAGCCC
>NW_025171199.1:0-1798 GCF_004010195.1 Chiloscyllium plagiosum | reverse complement strand
GAGGCGGGAATTTAACCCGGGTCTCTGGTGCTGTGAGGCAGCAGTGCTAACCACTGTGCCACCTTGCCGCCCACAAAAGTCTTCCCCTTACTCGAAGGCTGTGCCCTCTCTTACCGATGGAGACATCTTGTCAATGTCCACTCTGTCCTGGCTGTTCAGTATTCTGTCTGTTTCATTTAGATCCCCCCTGAGTGTGGGCCTGTTAATCAGCATGGACCAGATCCTTCAGGATGAGGGACAGAGGAATTAGGTTCAGCAAAGTGAGAATGAGGGAGAGTCTGAGGGATGGAGATTTTCAGCTTTCTGGGAATGAGAGAGGAAAGAAAGTTTGATATAAATTAGAATTGATTAGATTGGCTGATTGGCCAAGGAATGGCAGATGGAGTTTAATTTAGATGAGTATGAGATTTTGCATTTTGGTAAGGCAAATCAGGGCAGGACTTATACACCTAATGCTAAGGTCCTGGGGAGTGTAGCAGAACAAAAAGACCTTGGAGAGCAGGTTCATAGTTCCTTGAAAGTGGAGTCGCAAGTAGATCAGATAATGAAGGAGCTGTTTGGTATGCTTTCCTTCATTGGTGAGTACATTGAGTTAGACCATGTTTTGGAATACCACACTCAGTTCTGATCTCCCTGCTGTAGGAAAGATGTTGTGATACTTGAAAGAGTTCAGAAAGGATTTAGAAGGCTGTTGCCAGAGTTGGAAGGTTTGAGCTCCAGGGAAAGGCTGAATAGACTGGATCTATTTTCCCTGGAGTGGAGGCTGAGGGGTGTCCTTATAGAAGTTCATAAGGGGCATGGATAGGGAGCATAGCCAAGATCTTTTCCCCAGGATATGGGAGTCCAAAAGCATAGGGCATAGTTTTGAGATGAGAGGGGTAACCTGAGGGGAAACTTCCTCACAGAGATGGTGATGTCTCTGTGGAATGAGCCGCCAAAGGAAGCGGTGGAGGCTGGTGCAATTACAACATATTAAAAGGCATCTGGATGAGTACTTGAATAGGAAGGGTTTTGACGGATATGGGCCAAATGCTGACAAATGGGACTGGATGAATTTTGGATATCTGGTCGGCACCAACGAGTTGGGCCGAAGGGTCTGTTTCCGTGCTGTATGACTCTAATCTGTGGTTGTGAAGACGAGACTTTCAGAGCAGTTTTCAAAGATGTTTTGCCCTGACTGGGAGCAGACGTTACAATGAAATCTTTCATTTGTGAGACAGTAGCTGAGTGAGGGAGCACATCTGGAATTCTAGTGGAAAGTGGGAATTCATTGCACTGTGTGGATGAAGTGCTTTCAGGTTTACTGGCAGTAAGTACAGTGTGCTGAGTGGAGGACCTAGTGAAGGGTTAGGTGGGTTTTTGTTTTAAACTGCTCATTTCATTCAGCCTCCAACATTGTATTTCCAACGCTGTCCATCAGAAGGAGCGGTGAATCAGTAACTGGTATCGTTAGAAGCCTGACGGTTTTCAGTACAGCAGATATTGCCTTGTTTCATCAGCATTGTAAAGGTTACTAGCAGCAGCAGCAGGTGTGGGCTGTATTCACTAGAAATGATTAAGCAGTTACAGAACACACATACGAGAGGGCAAGGTGGGACTTGTCTTTCGATTTGCAGAAAGTGGGAGGTTCTGTGAGCTGTCATTCGGAGTGCACACAACCCTGGTAAATCATTGAAGCCCTACAGTGTGGAATCAGGCCATTCAGCCCATAAAGGCAACGCAGACCCCTCTGAAGACCATGCTCTAGTGATGGAGAGGGATAAGAATGCACTACAGGGCAAGAGTTATAGCTGGGGGC
>NW_025171198.1:0-1798 GCF_004010195.1 Chiloscyllium plagiosum | reverse complement strand
TGGCCAACTTCCCCGGTTGATCAAGATCCTGCTTGCGTCTCTGACAACATTGCTGACTAGCCATGCAACCTCCTATTTTAGTGTCATCACAAAATCTCTTATCATGCCTTGTACATTTGCATCCAAATTATTGAGGTCGATAGTGATCGGCCCAGTACCGACCTCTGCTGCACTCCACTAGTCACAGGCCTCCAAACTGACAAGCATCCTTCCCATTACACTCTGCTTTCTACAATCAAGCCAATTATGCATCCAATTTGCCTACTTTCCCGGGATTCCATGCAATTTAACCTATTAGAGTAGCCTATAATGTAGAATCTTATCAAAGGCGTTACTGAACTCCATATAGACCATGTCTACTGCCCTGCTTTCGTCAACCTTCCTGGTCATTTCATCAACGATTTCCAACAAATTTGACAGCCATGATCTCCCACGCACAAAACCATGCTGGCTACTCCTGTTCAAACCTTGCCTTTCCAAATGCATGTACACATTAACTCGCAGAATCTTATCATGCAACTTACCAATACCGATGTTAGGCTTACTGGTCTATAGTACCCAGTTTTTTTCTTTGCAGCCCTTCTTGAATAGTGTCACAGCATTAATTACCCCCCAGACTTCGTGGACATCATCTGTGGCTAAGACCAGAGTCCCCTCAAATTTTTATCCAGCCTTTTCCAGTTTTTTTGGATCTGTTTGGTGAGGACCAGGAGATATATCAATCTTCATTCATTCTAATTCGTCCTACACCTCCGCTACTGTGATATGGTAAACAGGATCGGAAAAATGGATTTCCAGTTACGATGGATAATTGAAACGAACATTGCAGTCATCACAAATCTAGCATTCCACAACAGCGCTGGAACCAATTTGACAACAGCAATGAATTACAAACCATAATCGATAAGTAACTCCTTCACAACAATCCCATTTTCATGGTGAGGTTATCCTTGTGTCTTTCTGGTTGAATGATCAATTGAAAACCTTTCCTCAAACAAAACAAATCTATGTTTCAATTGCTCTTGGGAAATGTGTTATATTTTTCAGACTTTTAAAAGCATAGAAACGTATTTCCACAGTCATCGCGCTAACACATACTTGGGTGTGTCTCAGTACTTTTTCCAGTCACACTGATATTCCAAATATTTATCCACAGACGAAATGCACATCTTTCCTTCCACATGAAACGGTCAATGTTATTCACATAATTACAGATGAAGTAACTATCAGGTCTGAACATGAAGGTCGCTTTGAATTGCTCAACCGCAAACCCACGCCTTCAATACCCTACAACAGAAGAAACAAGTCACTGCTGTTAATATAGGATAATAAAACTTCATGAGACAATTTGACGAATAAATTGTAGTTTTCTTTGCTTGTTCCCCAAAAATAATAAAAAGAATTCTCACATAATTTCTCTCTTCCTTAAACTTAATTCGAAATTAATCAAAACAGAACCCGTTGGCATCTTGGTAACCCACAAACGCACCAACATACTAAACCAGCAGCTAAGGAACTTGAAAGGTACTATACAGGCAACAAGCAAAACTAATGTAATTTTAAAAATACCGCGCAAGAACTGTAACAAACATTACATTGGATAAACAGGCAGCAAGTTCGCCACCAGGACATATGAACACCAACTAGCCACAAGACAACAGGACAATTTCTCACTAGTAGTCTTATAAACAGATAAGGGAGGACACCTTTTCGACGGGGACATCACATCCATCTTCGGAAAAGCCAAACAGTGATACACACGAGAATTCCAACCGGAACCCTATCAACAAACACATCG
>NW_025171197.1:783-1798 GCF_004010195.1 Chiloscyllium plagiosum | reverse complement strand
TCAGGGAAGAGCAGACTGATCCCATTCTGTCTACGGCACTCACCCAATGAATGAATACTAACTCCACTCTACCAATGGAACTCGCCAGGGAAGAGCAGACGGAAGCCAGACTGTCAACATAAATTATTTAGGGAAGACAATACTGAACCCGCTCTTTCTGTTTCACTCAGGCAGGGAAGAGCAGACTGTCAACACTCTGTGAAAGAAATTCGCCCAGGGAAGGGCAGACTGACCCGACTGTATCTGCGTGACTGACACGGGTAAGAGCAACTAACCAAACTCTGTCAATGTATCTCCCTCAGGGAAGAAGACCCTGACCCCTCTCTGTCCATGTAGCTCACCCAGGAAACAGCAGACTAACCCCACTCTGTCTATTTAAGTTCACAAAATTCATCTGAAGTACGTCCTATCCAGACACTCCTATTACAGAGACATCACTGTCTCGAAAACCGTGTGCGTTCAATGGCGATTCCAAATAACCTGCAAATGTTTAGAATGTGGCAGCAAACCAGAGCAACCACACAGAAATTGGGCGAATGTGCAAACTTCCATCAGGCAGTCACCTAAGCCTGGAATGGAAACAAAACCCGGCAGCAGTCGTGATTATAAAATGGCAGGACAGAAACCTAGCAAAAAGAATTGCACCCCTGTGTGTTGCAACGATTCTTAGTATTAATTAAGCCCCCCTCACTGTAGTAAATTTCCATTTTCATCACTGCCAACATTCTTCAAAACAAAGCACGCACTTGCTTTTTCAGACTTCCTGTATCCCGCTTTCATCCCGCTTTTTACCTCATCATATTTCTGACTTTACAAACTACGTCATAACAGGTTGACAGCTGCAGAATGAGTTTTGTTCCATTCTCCACTGATGTTGATGGTAGTAATCCGGCATATTCGAGTAGGACTTGATGCGCTTGCGGGTGGTGTATTTGCGGCATTTTGGCTTCATTTTTTCATTTTCGGTCTACTATTTCGAGTTCATTGCGCAGACCTCTGAAGAAGACTTTTTGGA
>NW_025171197.1:0-649 GCF_004010195.1 Chiloscyllium plagiosum | reverse complement strand
GAGTTGTTAAGATAATTTTTGCAGCAATGGTGGACTTGAAGGACAAATTAAGATAACGGTTCAAGAACGTTTAGTCTGTGAAAGTGATATGTGACTTTAGTTCTAAATATATGTTTCCGTTCTTCCAGTACATCTTTTTGACTCCAGAAAACATTGATTGTTTTCTGTATTCACTTTGTTTCGCGATATCTGTCTTCTGGTCGACCAGGGACAACTTGAATTTGCGTCTCCATTGAATAAGATTTCGGTCATTCTTTCGAGAACCAAACCTGTGCATTATGTACCACATATCATGCTGATGGCTAAGAAGTTCAAAATGAATTACGGTTTATGGATCGTGAGCAAGAATGAAGTGATCCACTTGCGAACAGATGTCACCACGCCCTATTCCTACATCGGGCCTGAACGGTCCATTGGCAGAGTCTGCAGATAGGAAATGTCTAAGTGACTCGTCCTTTGTTCAGTTTGATTTGATACCAATGGTAGTGCTGTTTTGGTGCAGAAATGTGTCAACATCTCTGACGTCAGAATCAAAATTTAAGTCGCATCTACTCCGTGGAGTGTCTTCTCATACCGGAACATGCTGACATGAAAACATCTAGCTCTGATAGCAAAAGTGTTTTCATTAAACTGGGAGTATGTTTAACTA
>NW_025171196.1:0-1798 GCF_004010195.1 Chiloscyllium plagiosum | reverse complement strand
ATTGCAGGGGTTGACTGAGCCTATCTCCCTTCTAAAACCCCTCCATCGACCACGCAATATTAAGCAATGTCTCATCGCTGGGTACACACAGCCCTGATAACTTCTGACTGAGTCCGTCATGATTACAAGCGCCTGGACGATGTATCAATGATGTATCGCTTTCTAACACACCAGCATCCACACCTGTGTTCTTACTGGGCCAGATTGTCCGTGAGAGAGCACACTGGGTGTGAGTAGATGCGCATCATAGGACCCGTGGGGAATTGCTTGTTGGTCATTATTTGGTCCACTATTGAGTTTCAATCTGGAATCTATCAGCGTAAGCAAAGATTAATTAATTTCGATAGTAGAGTGAAGGGATATGTCACCACATTCTTTAATTGTCCTCTGAACTTTGCTTGTGTTATGGCGTAGATGCCAGTGTTTGTGCAGCAACTCAGGAGTTGGAGGATGAAGCCTAAATCTATTAAATATGCAGGTACAAAGATGTAGACACCCAGCTGATGAAATCGCTGAAGTATAGATATCACTGTAAACACTGCCCACAGCAGGATGAACTTGCCAGAAATAGCAAACAGCAAAATAATGGATTTCCTTCGATTCTCCATCTCAGTGTCTCTGGGTCTCTCCTTATTGCTGTGAGCCCGGAGTCTCTTGCGGGCATTGCTGCTCACTAAAATGTGTCTGACGGTGAAAATGTTGAGCAGCAGAATCAGGGCAAATGGAAGGCAGGGTGTGATAATGTAGTGAACAACTTCAATTACAGCCCATAACATCAAATTAGTATCATGCAGATTCAGACCACAAAACACAGGATCATTCAGGAAACGATACCTAATGTTGTACAAAAAATACCAGATTATGTTCTTTAATGAGCTCAAGACAGTCTCTGTTCCCAGAACCACAGCTGCTATTTTCTCACTACAATATTTAGGTTTCAGTTTTTGGTAACAAATGGCCACACACCGATCAAAGGTGAATGCGACAGTGAACCAGACAGAGCAGTCTGTGACTGCATACAGCAGGACCGCGTGAATGCTACACATATCCATGTATCTTAGGAAAAGAAAGTTTTCTGGAAAAAGAATGGGAATATGTCTCAATATCAGGTCGAGGAGCACCACCAGCAGATCTGCTATTGCCATGGTCACGAGGTAGCGAGTGACACATCCACACAATCCGCACTTTCCCCGGGAAAGGATTGCAATCGTTATTACGTTAACTGCGAAATGAAACACGTTCATTATAAAATGATATGTACGGCAGCGAACGAAAAATTCAGCATTCACTCACTCAACGATTGACACACCATTGCAGTAGTGTTAACTATGTACAGGCATAATGCTATCTCCTCCAACAGCATCTTTCCAACCCATGATTACACTTGCATGCCTCAAGAAGGGTAGTAGATACATTAGATTTTGAACTCTGTACGTTCCCCACTGAGTTATACACACGCCATTGACATTAAAATAAAGTGATCATTCATTCAGTGTTGCTGGATCCAAATCCAGGAATCCCATTCCAAATCGAACTGTGGGTCCCCTTCACTGGAGGTTATGCCACAATCAAGGAAGGAAACTCATCATCAGTTTTCCTTGGACAATTGTACACCTGAGATCTGCACAGAATAACTGCTTCCACCTGAACTGGATAGCCAACAATATCCTGGGCAGATGTTTGCTGGAGCTGTTCAGAATGGTTTCACCTAGATTGATACGGGCTTGGAAAGAGGAGCTCCAGACAAGAGGCCGGAGAAGGTAGCGAACAGCTAGATACAGAGTGCCAAGAGTCTGTG
>NW_025171195.1:0-1798 GCF_004010195.1 Chiloscyllium plagiosum | reverse complement strand
TCTCTGACACTCACTGAAATACACTGTGACACTGTCTGACTCAGGCAGAGACACACTATAACACTCTCTGACACAGGCAGAGACACACTATGACACTCCCTGTCACTCTCTGTGACACTTTCTAACATATCTGAAACACTGTGTGACACTCTCTGACAAACAATGTCTGTGTGACATTGTGACGCTCTTTGAGACAGACTGTGACAGTTTCTGACTCTCCCTGACTCTCTGAGACTCACTGTGACACTCTCTGACTCTCTCTGAAACTCTCCGTGGCACTCTCTGACACACGCTGAGACACACTCTCTGGCACATTCTCCAACACTCGGCGACACTCTCTGAGACAGACTGTGAAACTTTCTGACTCTCTCTGACTCTGAGACACACTGTCACACTCTCTGACACACGATGACTTTTTCTGCGACACTGCAACACTCTCTGAGATACACTGTGGCACTTTCAGTCTCTCTCTGACTACCTGAGACACACTGTGATACTCTCTGAGATAGACTATGACACTATCTGACTCTCTCTGAGACACACTGTGACACTCACTGACTCTCTCTGAGGCACACTGTGACACTCTCTGACTGACTGTGACACACTGAAACACTATCTGACTCTCTCTGGTACTCTGAGACACACTGTGACACTCTCTGATATTCTCTGAAACACACTGTGACACTCTCCTACAGACTGTGACAGAATGAGACACTCTCTGACACTCTCTCAAATAGACTGTGAGACTCTCTGACACAGGCAGAAACACACTGTGACACTCTCTGACACAGGCAGACACACACTCAGACACTCTGTGATAGACTGTGACACACTGAAACACTCTCTGAGAGACTGTGACAGATTGTGACACTCCCCGAGACACATTGTGACGCTCTCTGACACTCACTGAAATACTCGCTGTCAGAGAGTACCACAGACAGTTTCAGAGAGAGTCAGAGAGTGTCACAGTGTGTCTCAGAGTGCCAGAGAGAGTCACAGAGTGTCACAGTGTGTCACAGTCTGTCAGAGAGTGTCACAGTATGACTCAGAGAGTGTCACAGTGTGTTTCAGTGAGTGTCACAGTGTTTCTCAGAGAGTCAGAGAGAGTCAGAGAGTGTCACAGTCGGTCTCAGAGAGTGTCAGACAGGATCAGAGATTGTCACAGTGCTTCTCAAAGTGTCAGAGAGAGTCAGAGCGAGTTACAGTGTGTCTGAAACAGTGTCAGAGAGTGTCACAGTGTGTCTCAGTGAGTGTCACAGTGTTTCTCAGAGAGTCAGGGAGAGTCGGAAAGTGTCACAGTCTGTCTCAAAGAGTGTCACAGAGTGTCACCGTCTGATGGAGAGTGTAGCAGAGTGCTTCAGATGTGCTGGAATGTGTCACAGTATGTCATAGATAGTGTCAGAGAGTGCCACAGTGTGTCTCAGAGAGTGTCACAGTGTGTTGGAGTGTGTCAGAGAGTGTCATGGTGTGTCTCTGCCTGTGTCAGAGAGTGTCAAAATGTGTTTCAGATAGTGTTAGATAGTGTCACAGTCTGTCAGAGAATGTCATGGTGTGTCTCTACCTGTGCCAGAGAGTGTCACAGTGTGTTTCAGAGAGTGTCAGAGAGTGTCACAATGTGTCTCAGAGAGTGTAACAGTCTCTCAGAGTGAGTCAGAGTGTCAGAGAGTATCATAGTATGTCATACTGTGCCTCAGAGAGAGTCAGAGAGAGTCAGTGAGTGTCACAGTCTATCTCAGAGAGTGTCGCAGTGTGGCACAGAGAGTCTCGCAGTGTCGCAGAAAATGTCACCGTGTCTCAG
>NW_025171194.1:0-1798 GCF_004010195.1 Chiloscyllium plagiosum | reverse complement strand
TGGTGCGGCTACCTTTCTTATCAAAAGTGAAACCTCTGCTCCTCACTTATGTGTACTTGTCGTCACGCCTACAGCGTCTGTATCCTGGAAAATTGAGCTCCAAGTCCTATCTTTCTCTTAGCTATGGTTCTGTTATGTCTGCATTGTCCCAGTTCCCAGAGCCAATCCGCATTCTCTGCTCGAATGCCTTAACAGTCTGGCTTGTGCGTTGAAGTAGATGCAAGTTAATTTCTTACCCTCCCTTTACAATGCCCCTGGATACCCTGAAGAATAAATTTATTCCCGTCGGTTAATATATTTTCCCCTGACTTCTTATAGTCCGTCTCCTTTTTAGAGTCCCACCCTGCACTGCCGGCAGACTAGTTTAAATTTCTCACGAGGTAACTGGAACACATCGCCCCACAACGATGTTTGTGCCGCAGTGGCTCATCCCCGCTGTGGAGTTTACCATTCCCATGTAGAGATCTCAATGATCCAATAATTAAAAAACCTGCCCCCTACACCAGCTCCTCAATAATGCATTCATCTGCCCTATCTTTCTATTTCTATCCTGAATGATGCACGGCACTGGTGTGATACGGAGATCACAATACTTGAGGCACCGCTTTTTAACTTCTTATCCAACTCCCTATACTCATTTCATATGACCCCATCCCTTTGTCTATCTATGTAAATTGTACCGATGTGCACAATGACTTCTGGTTATTCACTCACCCACTTCAGAACGTTCTTCAACTGCTCAGATATATCCTTAACCCTGAGATTCTGGAGGCAGCACCCCATCCCGTTGCCTTCTACGGCCACAGCATCTCCTGTCTGTCCTCCTCACAATACAGTATACGGACTGTATTTCTATCATTGGACAGTATCTGGCAAACATAGACTGGGAAAAAACTACCTGTAGTTGCATAACAAGTTCGGAAAGTTGGAGATAGATACCGTGAAAATTCAGGGCCATTGTTTTCAGCGAAGAGCGAATTGCAAAAGACAGCAAGTCCAGTCAATATGGATTAAATGCTATTGCGAGTTTCATGAAGAAAATACAATGCAGTAAAACAGGAAAAGCCCTTCAACAGTATTAATGGTTCAAGGGGTTCGTAAATAAAAATAATTAAACAATGACCATGAAATATCTTTGTCAGATCTCCTTAAGGAAAAAAAAAATATTTTATAAGTATCATTAGAATTAAAGGATTCTCAGCTAAAGATTGGGAGACCAAAGAGACACTCTGTGCATGCAGCCAGATGAATTAGGTGAGGTTTTAAATGAATCTTTTTCATCTGTATTCACGCAGGAGAAAACAAATTGTAGCTGGTGATTTCACTTGGGATGGTAAAGTTCTCCAACATGTTAAGATCAATAAGGAGGATGTATTAAATATTTTCTCACGTATCACCTTGGAGAAATCACTAGTGCCCAATGAAATAAATCCCAGGATACTATGGGAGGCAAGGGAGGAGATTGTTGGTGCTATATGTAATACTTCGGGGCCACAGGTGATGTACCGAATGACTGGAGGATAGCTAATATGCTTCCTTTGTTCAAGAAGGATAGCAGGGATAGGCCAGGTAATTGCCGAGCGGTCAGTCTGTCATCAGTGGGAGGGAAATTATTGGAATGTTTCTTTGGGACACCACGATTCAAATCTTGGAAAGTCATGGATCGATTTCTGATCGTCAACATGGATTTGGTAAAATGAAACGAATTCAGAAGAGTTTTTTTAAAAAGTACGATTGAAAATATTGATGAGGGCAATGCAGATGTTATGATTTACTTGAACTTCTGTGAGGCGTTTGA
>NW_025171193.1:0-1798 GCF_004010195.1 Chiloscyllium plagiosum | reverse complement strand
TGGCTAAATGAAGGTGAGTGGTGAGAGTGGAAGATGGAGTGAATAGATGGGAAGGAAGATAAACAGGTAGGATAGCTCAACAGGCGCTGCTCAGTTGGAGGGTTAGATCTGGGATAAGGTGGAGGGAGGGGAGATGAGGAAACTGGTGATATTGCGCTGGATACCGTGTAGTTGAAGGGTCCCAAGGTGGGAAACGATGCGCTCTTCCTCCAGAGGTCTGGTGGCTAGAATGTGGCAGTGGAGGAGGCCAAGAACTTGCATGTTCTTGGAGGAGTGGTAGGGGGAGGCGAAGTATTAAGCCAGAGGGAAGTGGGATTGTTGGGTGTGCGATGGAGAGTGTTCCCTGAACAGTTCTGAAAGTTGACGTCCAGTCTCCCTAGTTTAGAGGACACCAGGAACAATGGACACAGTAGATGAGGTGTTCGGACTCACAGGATCTTCTCTGCCTGATTGGAAGGATCCTTTGTGACCTTGGATGGAGGTGTGGAGGAAGTTGTTGGCACAGGTTTCATACCTCTTGCAATGGCAAGGGAAAGTGCCGGGAGTTGCAGGTGGCTTGTTGGGGTGTGGGAGGGAGGACGTGTGAACCTAACGAGGCAGTCGTGAAGGGAATGATTTCTGCAGAATGCTGATAGGGGTGGGGAGGGAAGTATATCTCTGGTGGTGTGGTCTGACTGTTGGTGGCGGAGGATGATGTGTTGTATCCTGATGTGGTCTGGAAGGCGAGCATCTGAGGGGTGCTACTGCACCCTCCTGCAGCCGAACAACCTCTTCGATGCTACCTATACCTCTATTCCATCTTTGCACTGTTCGAAAACCTAGCCAGAATTCCCTCAGTGCCTTCATGTAGACCATTAATGCATAAAGCGAATTTTGTGGTCCCAACACTGAGCCTTGAGGAAAATCACTTGTCACTGGATACCATCCTGAGAAGGACACTTTTATCCTCACTCACTGCTTTCTGTCATACACCCATGATTCTATCCAAGATAGCACCTTGCCTATAACATCAGGGGCCCTAATCTTGCTCAATAGCCTCCTGCGTGGCACCTTACCAAAGGAATTTAGAGAAGCAGTTGGATAAAATCTACTGGGTTTCCTTGGTCAAATATGCTCGTTACTCCCTCAAAGTATTCCAGCAGATTGGTCAGGCATGACCTCCCATTGATGAAACAATGCTGACTTTGCACTATTTTACTAAATCTTCCAAGTATTCAGAAATCCGATCCTTCACGATGGATTCCAGGGTCTTACCCACAACCAAGTTTAGGTTAATCAATCTGTAATTTTCCATCTTCTGACTAACTCCCTTATTAAATGGAGTGTCACTTTAGCAATTTTCCAGTCTTTCCTGATTTTAATCATTCCTGAAAGATTACCACTTTCACTTTCACTACCTCTTAAGCTATCTCCCTAACAATGCTGGGGTGTTGTCCATATAGTTCAGGTGATTTATCCAAATTCAGGCCATTCAGTTTTCTAGCATGTTCTCCTTGGTGATGACCACCATACTCAGCTCTGCCCTCTCACTCTCTTCAATTTTTGGAAATTACCCGTGTCTTCCACCATGAACATTGATGCAAAGTTCCTCATTCATTTCTTTGTTTTCCGCTACTGTTTCTCCAGCATCATTTTCCAGTGGTCCATATACGTTTGCCTCTCTTTTGCACTTTATATATCTAAAGAACCTCTTACAGTCTCCTTTCTATTGCTGGTTATCTTACCTCCATATCTAATCTTTGTCATTTTTTGCCCTCTGTTAGTCTTTATACGTTTCCCACTTCTCTAGTTTCCCACT
>NW_025171192.1:0-1798 GCF_004010195.1 Chiloscyllium plagiosum | reverse complement strand
ATCAATTGACATGCTCCTCATCCCTTCCCAATCCTGTCAGGGATGCAACTGTCTGGGATAGAGAGGCCCCAACAATCACTATCATCTCAGTGAAGGAAAGATTCCCCATACATATACCTTGGCCTATTGACATGAACAAAAGATATCAACACAGCGTCAGAGTGACTGATTTGAATGAGCAAGGTTTCAAAGAGTCGGAACAAGTTTGAACTTGATAGGAATCAGTTGGAAACTCCCCACTGTTTGGGTCATTCAGAACATAATGTGGCTGGTGGACATCAATCCTCTCAGACCCTGGATATCTCTGTGGTTGATCCTCAGGGTAGCTTCCTCAGCACAAATATCTTCAGCTGCTTCATCAATGTATTTTCTTCCGTCATTTGATCAGAAGTGAAGATGTTCGGTGAAGATCACAGAAAGCAACAAAACCTGGACAATATTCAAGCTCACGCCGTTAAAATGCAGGTAACATTCATGTGTCAGCACTGCTGCACACTGAACATTTCCTCAGTACAGAAAGAGGAGTTCATGAAGCATCTCAAGCTGGTTTCATTGGAATGTAGAAAGTTATTCAGCCCATCGAAACTATTTGATAAGAAGAGACACAGCCCATTCACTCGCTGTTGTTTTTTACGCAAAAAAGAGATTTTTTTAAAAAAATCTGCAAATGTTGGAATTCAAATTAGACAGTCGGGACGCCGGAACAACACAACAAGAGAGGCGGCTTCAGGAGGTGAGAAGTCAACGACTTGAGTAAAAGTCTTCTTCAGGACTGGGGGTATGTGGGGGTTTTAAGGGGGTCTACATTTAAAGAGGCTGGGTGGGGAGTTGGAGACAGGATGGTGAGGTGGGGATAGGTGAACAAAAATAGAGGTTATGAGCGGGTTGGTCGATGGGAGGAATGAATCCAGTTAAGAGATGGAAGAAGGGATGATCAGAGGAATGGAAGGGAGGAGGAGGGACTGGGAATGTATTTGGGGGATTTTAGGGGAGGTTATTTGAAATTGAAAAACTCAATGTTGAGTCACCCGGGCTGTAGGCTGACCAGGCAGAAGATGAAATGTTGTTCCTACAATTTGCGGTTTATTTCATTGTGGCATTGGAGGAAGTCAAGGATGGCCACGTTGGAAAGGGTGTGGAAGGGGAAATTGAAATAGGCAGTGACTGGGAGGTCAGTTTAGCCCTTATGGGCCCAGCTGAGATGCTTAGCAGACATCCCCTTAGTGTATGCTTGGGATCACCGATGTAGAGAAGACCACATCGGGAGCACAAGTTACAGTAAACTAGATTGGAACCCAACACCTGGCACATCTTCCAAAAGGACCATTCCCTTCGTTAATCTTTGGTTCGTGCCACACTCCCCACCAAACCCCCCAATCCCAACTGACAACTGCCCCTGCAAACGGAAAGGATGCATCACCTGCTGGCATACAATCTCTCTCACCTCCATCCAGCGCCTCAAACAGACTTTCCAGGTGAAACAGAGATTCACCTGCCTCCCTTCCAACCTAGTGTACTACATCTGGTCCTTCCGATGTGGTCTTATCTACTTTGAGGAGACCAAACATAAACTCAGGACAGATTTTCCCAACCATCACAGCCAGGCCCAAAGGGGCCGACGTGAGCTCCCAGTCACCAATCATTTTAATTCCCCTTCCCCTCCTCTCCCCACCCCGACCATTTCCTTCTGTTTTTATCTGCAGCTGCCCCTACTCCACCGCCAATCCTAATGAACGGTTATACCTGAAATATTGACTTCTCCATATCCTGATGCTGCCTGGCTTGTTGCGTTCTCCAG
>NW_025171191.1:0-1798 GCF_004010195.1 Chiloscyllium plagiosum | reverse complement strand
ATTCTGTATATAGCCCACCCTGAACCCCTCGATCAGATTCCAGTCTGTAACTCACTCCCGGGGTATCTGTTATTCAGTGTATACCACCCCCTGAACCCTTCGATTAGGTTCCAGTCTATAACTCACTCCCGGGGTATCTGTTATTCTGTATATAGCCCACCCTGAACCCCTCAATTAGATTCCAGTCTGTAACTCACTCCCAGGGTGTCTGTTATTCTGTATATAACCCCGATTAGCTTCCAGTCTGTAACTCACTCCCGGGGATCTGTTATTCTGTACATAACACACCCTGAACCCTTCGATTAGATTCCAGTCTGTAGCTCACTCCCGAGGTATCTGTTATTCTGTATATAACCCACCCTGAACCCCTCGATTAGATTCCAGTCTGTAACTCATTCCCGGGGCATCTGTTATTCTGTACATAACCCACCCTAAACCCCTCGATTAGAATCCAGTCTGTAACTCACTCACGGGGTATCTGTTATTCGGTATATAAACCATTCTGAACACTTCGATGAGATTCCTGTCTGTAACTCAGTCCCGGGGTATCTGTTATTCTGTATATAACCCACCCTCAACCCCTCGATTAGATTCCAGTCTGTAACTCACTCCCGGGGATCTGTTATTCTGTACATAACCCACACTGAACCCCTCGATTAGCTTCCAGTCTGTAACTCACTCCCGGGGGATCTGATATTCTGTATGTGACCCACCCTGAGCCCCGCGATTAGATTCCAGTCTGTAACTCACTCCCGGTATCTCTGTTATTCTGTATATAATCCACCCTGAACCCCTCGATTAGATTCCAGTCTGTAACTCACTCCCGCGGATTTGTTATTCTGTATATAACCCCTTCTGAACCCCTCGATTAGATTCCAGTCTGTAACTCACTCCCGAGGTATCTGTTATTCTGGATATAACCCACCCTGAACCCCTCGATTAGATTCCAGTCTGTAACTCACTCCCGGATATCTGTTGTTCTGTATACAACCCAGACTGAACCCCTCGATTAGATTCCAGTCTGTAACTCACTCCCGCGGTGTCTGTTATTCTGTATATAACCTACCCTGAACCCCTCGATTAGATTCCAGTCTGTAACTCACTCCCGGGGTGTCTGTTATTCTGTATATAACCTACCCTGAACCCCTCGATTAGATTCCAGTCTGTAACTCACTCCCGGGGTATCTGTTATTCTGTATATAACCCACCCTGTACCCCTCGATTACATTCCAGTGTGTAACTCTCTCCCGGGTATCTGCTATTCCGTATATAACCCACCCTGAACCCCTCGATTAGATTCCAGTCTGTAACTCGCTCCCGGATATCTGTTATTCTGCATATAACCGACCCTGAACCCCTCGATTAGATTCCAGTCTGTAAGTCACTCCCGGGGTATCTGTTTTTCTGTATATAACCCACCGTGAACCCCTCGATTAGATTCCAGTCTTTAACTCACTCCCGGGTATCTGTTATTCTGGATATAACCCACCCTGAACCACTCGATTAGATTCCAGTCTGGAACTCACCCCCGCGGATCTGTTATTCTGTATGTAACCTACCCTGAACACCTCGATTAGATTCCAGTCTGTAACATACTCCCGGGGTGTCTGTTATTCTGTATATAACCCACCCTGAACCCCTCAATTAGATTCCAGTCTGTACCTCACTCCCGGGGTATCTGTATTTCTGGATATAACCCACCCTGAACCCCTCAATAAGATTCCAGTCTGTAACTCATTTCCGGGGTGTCTGTTATTCTGTCTCTAACCCACCCTGAACCCCTCGATTAGATTCCAGT
>NW_025171190.1:0-1798 GCF_004010195.1 Chiloscyllium plagiosum | reverse complement strand
ATGAGATAAGTGAAATAACCAGAGTACTAATTGTGATTGGATATCGGTAACCATAAAATAAGTGTATATTTTTGATTGTCCTATGTAAAATGTGATTACCATTACCTAAATGTATAAAGCTGATGGAATATTTTGTTAGGAGAACCCGTTCCCTTGGGAAATACCCTCAAACAGGCGCTTGAAGAAAACCGAGATAAAAGTGCCTGAGTGTCTCCTGCTCAGTGACACGAACCCAGGGGGTTGAATGACTGAAAATTCCTGTACATGGAGCTAAGAAAGCTATCAGATCAGCCACGATCTTATTAAAAGCTGGAGCACGTTTGAAGGGCTGAATGGCCTCACGATGGATTTGAATTGCATATGACTTGGGAAAAAAACGTATATCTCGACTCCTTACCTTTTTATGGTACAAACTGGGGCATTGACAGTAGCCTGAAAATGGGAATTATTTGGAACATTGTCTGGAACATTCCATGATCGGCATTATTCAGAACATTCTGTCATCGTGTGGGGGTGTGGTAAAAGTGAGAGAGAGAGGGAGAGAGAGAGAGGTGTGAGAGTGGTGAAGCATGAGCTTTGTTCAGGGGTGGGTGCTGTAACAGATACACAATGAGTGTGAGGGAGCAGAGAGAATACAGTGACCCTTATCCTGACAGAGCGGGGAAGGTGGCAATGCTTGTCCTGTATTGCTGGACATTTGTTCAGACCGCAGGCACTGCACTGAGCTGGGTGGTGAGCTCAGACCATGCTCGGTGGGTCTGGTGGTGTGGGCCACTCTGGGAAGAGAATGGCCCACCTCTGTACTAGCCCATCCACCAGGAACTCCATGCTCCTGTCAGCAAACCGTAGTGTAACTGCTCTTTATCTGCCATGCTCAGGATAAACTGTGCAGGACAACTCTGAACTGAGAAAGCTCAACCGTGTGCCGATTGGCCTTTTAAAGTTGGCACCAGTGCCCGAGATCACAGAATATCCAGGGGCATCCGGGCAATATTTAGTACCTCCAGCCATGAGGGGAGGGAGAATCGGCTGGCATTGAATGAGAGAGAAACCATGGTGTGGGGTAGGTATTAATGAGGTAAGTTTGATAAGATAGCACAAGCAAACTAGCTCAGCCTCGTGAGACGATCCCTCTGTCACACTCAATGAAAATGGCACTGAGACAAATTATTGTTAGAATCAGCCCAATGAGGCGAAGAATCTGCTGACTTCGCTCCTAGTCACAAAGCTGCTGGACAAATGTTCATCCAAAGCTCCATCATTTGGACTCACAAAGGCCAGGGAAATAGACAGGACAGTTTTACTCACCTTAAATATCCCGTTCGCAATTCGCTCCTGGGAATACCGGCACGGTGGCACAATGGTTAGCACTGCTGCCTTATAGTGCCAGAGACCTCGGTTCAATTCTCGCCTCAGGCGACTGATTGTGTGGCGTTTGCACATTCTCCCCGTGTTTGCGTGGGTTTCGTCCGGGTGCTCCGGTTTCCTTCCACAGTCCAAAGATGTGCAGGTCAGGTGAATTGGCCATGCTAAATTGTCTGTAGTTTTAGATAAAGGGTAAATGTAGGTGTATGGGTGGTTTGCACTTCGGCCGGTAGGTGTTGACTTGTTGGGCCGAAGGGCCTGTTTCCACACTGGAAGGTAATCTAATATTTGCTCACGTTGAAAGATTTTGTGGAAATATCTTCATTTCAGCATTCTGAACCCTGTGATTTTCCATGAAATTGTCTCTATCTCCCTTTCTCTTTTTCCCAAAATCTTTTTGTTTGTTGGTATTTAAACTGATTCCCCCGCCATC
>NW_025171189.1:0-1798 GCF_004010195.1 Chiloscyllium plagiosum | reverse complement strand
GGATTCAACACTGAGTTTGACAATTCCAACTAATCTCACTCCCAATCTCCCGACTCCCCTCCCAGCCCCTTCTCCTGACTGCCACTTCTCGCTGTCAACAACTGGATTCATTCATCCCATTGACTAAACAGGGTCACTTTACCTTCCATCATGTATCCTCACTTCAACACTCTGACCCTGGCTACCCCTTCAGCTGCAGCTACCCCCATACCACACCCAGTCCTGAACAATGGTGAACCTGAAATGTCGACTTCTCCACCTCCTGATGCTACCTGGCTTGCTGTGTTAGTTCAGACTCCTGCCTGTCTAATTTGAATTCCAGCATCTGCAGTTCATTCGTCTCTTGACTGTAATGACCAGACATTGGACCTGGAATACGGTGGCACAGTGGTTAGCACTGCTGCCTCACAGCACCAGAGACCCGGGTTCAATTCCCGACTCAGGCGACTGACTGTGTGGAGTTTGCACGTTCTCCCCGTGTCTGCGTGGGTTTCCTCCGGGTGCTCCGGTTTCCTCCCACCATCCAAAGATATGCAGGGTCATGTGAATTGGCCATACTAAATTGATTGTAGTGTTAGGTAAGGGGTAAATGTAGGGGTATGGGTGGGTTTCGCTTCGGCAGGTCGGTGTGGACTTGTTGGGCCGAAGGGCCTGTTTCCACACTGTAATCTAATCTAATCTAAATCTAATACATAATGAATGGTAGACCTCCAAAAAGCAAGCCACCCATCCCAGACGTCCGTGGGCAAGCACTAAAGTAGGGAAGTTGGCATATAGGGCAGTTGCAAATAAGATGTTTAAATGTAGAAGGTGCAAAGATAGATTTGACACCAACGAAGTTTTCTTTTGAAAGAGAGATCAATAACGAAATGGTCAAAAGTTTACCACTGGGGTCGAAAGCTACAAGGCAATCTGAGAACCATAAATCTTTTTATTTGTTAAGCCAGACGCTAATCGGAATCTAGAACAGTCTGCCTGTCATGCAGGATGAGACAGGCGACCACAGAACACCGAAAACAATCTAAATGTGTACTTACAATGCCCAACTATACAAGACAATGGGCCAAATTTGTTACATTTGCCCCGAATAATATGTGATTGCTGTTGAGCAGCTTAGATTCTAAAAGCCAAAAGCCAGCACATGCATTCTTCACCTCCTTGCATCCCAAATACTGGTTGATCAATCAATCTTTCTCCAGGTTTACCTTTACAGGAAAGACTGTCCAGAAAATGCAGCCTCAGAGAGAGAAATCAGTCTCTATCAATCGTGTGTTACTTACACAGAGACTACCTGAGTCTTGTTAGAGTTAGAACAGCGATGTAAGGAGAAGATATATTCAAATGGTCTGTGTAGAATGAGATTGCTGATTGGAAGGCATGTACAACTTCTTTGGTTGAGAAGTTGAAACTGCCAATGCAACAGTTAGTTGTTGACTGCTACATAATTTTCAAAATTAATTTAAAATTTAAACAAGTATCTTAACTCAGACTGATGCTACTTGTATAAAGATCTCTATTAACGTTAGGGTCTTAGTTAGTCAGAATATGCATTACCGCCAATATATCTGTAAGTATCAGAATATCTAACAGTTTCAGAAAATTCCATAATGCCAAGACTTCTGCAGGTTTCCAGGCCCTCTGGTTGAATCAATGCCTCTGTGAGTTCTGAGCCTGTTTGGGCATCATTATATACATTAGTGTGATGTTTCCTGTTGTGATTAGACCCTCTGTAAGTGTCAGCATTTTGTTGCAATGAATCATATCATTTTCAGCAAAGTCCTGAGCCTTACCAGTGACT
>NW_025171188.1:0-1798 GCF_004010195.1 Chiloscyllium plagiosum | reverse complement strand
CTTCAAGCTTGTGCTGAGCTTCACTTGAGCACTGCAGCAAGCCCGAGACAGAAACGTTGGCCAGGGAACGAGGCAGTAAATTGAAGTATTGAGAGTACCCATAAAAAAAACCCCGCACAGTACACAGAACATCACATATTATATTCACACCAGAATGTAGAATCTAATACTTCAGTAGGCTTATGCCACTTAGGACTTCAACTTTTAGCTTGCACCAGCAGATGTTTCTTTCTGGAACTGTCACACACCTATTTAGATGAAAAGTGACCACATTCCCACAGGGCTGCGCTCTCATTCCAGTGAGATGACTGATGGTAGTTTAACTTGAGAGTCACCACACTTCAGGCAAGAGCTAATGTTGAGAACACAGGATCTTCATGATGACCTCAGCCAATGTGGGATATAAACCTGTGCCTCTGACAAATATAACCCCAACCAGTTTAACCTCTCTTCATACATCAGTCCCAATATCCCAGGAATCAGTCTGGCAAAAGTGCATTACGCTCCCTTTACGGCAATAGCACCCTTGTGGCCAGATAGGAATTAAACCTTCACTTAGAGCTGCTGTAATTTCTTCCCTCACCTTAACAAAAGCCTGGATTACAAATATTACAACAGTCTCTTACTTGTCCACACTCTATAAAGCATTCATAGTAATGCTTTTTCTTTCCCCCAAGCACATGAATAATTTTCAAACTATATGATTGGAGAATCAAACACCATTTGAACAATTGTAAATTCTTTACTCGAAGATTTAAAATCAAAGGAGTGTGGTTCATATAGATTCAGTTTCATCCATATTATTGGTGATGCTTTGGTCAAAATATTGTAGATCCAATTCAATACTCTGTCTCTTTTTCAACAGCTGAATCTTTTTGTTCATATTCAGTCCATTTTTTCCAAAATAAAACATGGACAGGCTACTCAATCCTCATCTTATCATCTTGCAGTAAAAAGGCATTATGGCATGTCTGGCAAAATTTGACTGTATCTTTATGTAATCCTGCTCAAAAGAAATGCTTTAATGTTTTATTTTGTACTTTCCTGATACCTACATCAGCCGCAATTATAGTTTTGTGTTCCAAATTTCATTATAATACTCAAAAGGAACTGCCATCTGACCACTGACTATTCCTCACTGACTCGTATTTGAGGTGGTCTCACTTTTCTCATTAAGATTTTTTTCTTCAAATAATAAACTCAGGTATTGTTTTTTATTGAGTTTTGCTTTGTCACAATTTGTCACACTTTCAATCATAAATATGTTTCTTACATTTCTATTAAAGAAGATGAACTTAAACATACCATTTTCTTTTCAGCCTTCATCTTTTGTAGTTACATTTTTCAAAATTAAATCCAGTAACTGAATTTCCAGATTACTATATCTTCCTGTCTCATAGACACCTTTCCTTCTTGTTTAGATAATGAACCCGTGATCCAGTCAGGACAAAATCAGGAAGCAGTCCAGGAAGTTAAGATTTCAGGCTCATTTACCTCTACCACTCTTGGTGACGCCAATGCTTTTGAATCAGCCAGATCATTTTCCAGAATAAAATCAATTCCCCCCATAAGAACTTGTTCCATTACAAATAAACTATCACTTTTATAAAGTCAATCTTTAATCCAACTCTATATAAATGAGACTGATTCATAACTTCCAATATTTGCTTCTTCACCAACCCCTCTGAAGACAAGTAGCATCGTCAGCCAACATCAGAGACTTACTTGCTCCAGTATCTCTCAATACCTGTTGAGCAGGCTTTCTGATTTAGAATTCAAGGTTAATAGTCTAAGGACA
>NW_025171187.1:0-1798 GCF_004010195.1 Chiloscyllium plagiosum | reverse complement strand
GGACTCCCCATCAATGTGTTAGTGTTTACAGGGACTCCCCATCTGTGTGTCAGTCTTTACAGCGGCTACCCATCAGTGTGTCAGTGCTTACAGAGACTCCCCATCAGTGTGTCCGTTTTTACTGGGGTTGTCCATCAGAGTGTCAGTGTTTACACGGACTCCCATCAGTGTGTCAGTGTTTAAGGGGACTCCCGATCAGTGTGTAAGTGTTTACAGGGACTCCCCATCAGTCTGTCAGTGTTTACAGGGACTCCCCATCAGTGTGTCAGTGTTTACAGGGACACCCCATCAGTGTGTCAGTGTTTACAGGGACTCCCGATCAATGTGTCAGTGTTTACAGGGGCTCCCCATCATTGTGTCAGTGTTTAAAGGGGTTCTCCATCAGTGTGTCAGTGTTTACAGGGACTCCGCATCAGTGTGTCAGTGTTTAAAGGGGTTCTCCATCAGTGTGTCAGAGTTTACAGGGACTCCCCATCAGTGTGACAGTGTTTACAGGGGCTCCCCATCAGTGTGTCAGTGTTTACAGGGGTTCCCCATCAGTGTGTCAGTACAACAGGGACTTCCCATCAGTGTCTCAGTGTTTACAGCGGTACAGGGACTCCCCATCAATGTGTCAGTGTTTACAGGGACTCCCCATCAATGTGTCAGTGTTTACAGGGACTCCCCATCAGTCTGACAGTGTTTACAGGGGCTCCCCATCAGTGTGTCAGTGTTTAAAGGGGTTCTCCATCAGTGTGTCAGTGTTTACAGCGGCTCCCCATCAGTGTGTCCGTTTTTACTGGGGTTGTCCATCAGTGTGTCAGTGTTTACAGGGACTTCCCATCAGTGTGTCAGTCTTTACAGGGAATCCCCATCAGTGTGTCAGTGTTTACAGAGACTCCCCATCAGTGTGTCCGATTTTACTGGGGTTCGCCATCAGTGTGTCAGTGTTTACACGGACTCCCCATCAGTGTGACAGTGTTTATAGAGACTACCCATCAGTGTGACAGTGTTTACAGGGGCTCCCCATCAGTGTGTCCGATTTTACTGGGGTTCGCCATCAGTGTGTCAGTGTTTACACGGACTCCCCATCAGTGTGTCAGTGTTTACAGGGACTCCCAATCAGTGTGTCATTGTTTACAGGGACTCCACATCAGTGTGTCAGTGTTTATATGGGCTCACCATCAGTGTGTCAGTGTTTACAGGGACTCCCCATCAATGTGTCAGTGTTTACAGGGACTCCCCATCAGTGTGTCAGTGTTCACTGAGACAACCCATCAGTGTGACAGGGTTTACAGGGACTCCCCATCAGTGTGTCAGTGTTTCTTGGGACTCCCCATCAGTGTGTCATGTGTCAGTGTTTACAGTGGCTCCCCATCAGTGTGTCAGTGTTTACAGGGACTCCCCATCAGTGCGTCAATATTTACAGGGCCCCCCATCAGTGTGTCAGTGTGTATAGGGAGTCCCCATCAGTGTGTCAGTGTTTACAGGGGTTCCCCATCAGTGCGTCAGTGTTTACAGGGACTTCCCATCAGTATGTCAGTGTTTACAGAGACTCCCCATCAGTGTGTCAGTGTTTACAGGGGCACCCCATCAGTGTGTCAGTGTTTACAGCGGCTCCCCATCAGTGTGTCAGTGTTTACAGGGACTCCCCATCAGTGTGTAAGTGTTTACAGGGACCTTCCATCAGTGTGTCAGTGTTTAAGGGGACTCCCCATCAGTGTGTAATTGTTTACAGGGACTCCCCATCAGTGTGTCAGTGTTTACAGGGGCTCACCATCAATATGTCAGTGTTTACAGGGACTCCCCATCAGTGTGT
>NW_025171186.1:0-1798 GCF_004010195.1 Chiloscyllium plagiosum | reverse complement strand
TTATTGAAACTTTAGTGGAGGTGCTAGGATGGTTTACGAGATATTGTGCTGTCAGCGGACTCAGACCATCAGGGAGACCTGACGATTTGGTGACCCAACTCTGGATGGAGAATGGGGACTGCAGTTACAGCATCTGGGTCTGTAACATGAACAGAAAATGGAGCAGTGGTTGCAGAGAGGGCAAGCTCAGAAACCAAGGAATGAGTGTGTGTGGGGGGAGGGGATAGGATCTGCCATATCTGTCTGTGGCTTAACCTGGACATGCGCACAATCTCACTCTCCCCCTTACACACACTCACATCAATCTCTCTCTCTCTCTGTTTCCTCGCACCTCCCCCAACAGAAACTACCCTCCCCACCCCAACGGTCACACATATAAATCTGCAGAGTGAATGTGGATTGCCAGACTTGCATTTGTGGATACATTACATTTTGTTCAAAAAGCACACAGCATGTAGACAGTCAATGTGGCTTTTTGTCAAGTCACACTTTGGAAATAAAGCCAGTATGACTCCAGGTTGCGTCACAGAGAAGAACTCAGACATAAAGTACATTGAGTGACCGAAGGCCTTTGCCTCCTTTCCATCGACAATACCTTAAGTTATCTCCAGGCAGTGACGTGATAGAAAGCCTGGGATTTGAAAATTATGCAATCAGAACCTGCACCTCCATTCTAACTGATTAAACTTTTAAGAGCCATCTTAGATGTTTTCAATTCATGCGCATGAGCTGTACAACGCTTTCATCTTTTCTTCATAAGATATGTGTCTTACGTCTTCCTTTTTCTCTGCACCCAATGAAGGGAATGCGCTCAGGTATCTTCTGTTTTTTTTTTTCAAATCCACTCGTTGGACTCTAACCTGGTGTTGTGTGATTTTTAACCATGTCCACCCGTCCAACACCAGCAACTCCACGTCATAACTTTTATTGATTAGCCAATCCTTTCTCCAAACAAATAATATTTTTCTAACTGCATGTGCCCTTACCTTGCATATTAATCTTTAGTGAGGCACGTTATGCAATGCCTTCTGGAAGTCCAGATGTAATACATCGAAAGGATCCCCTTCGTCGACCTTGCTTGACAGACATTTAAAGAAAAAAGTCCTCCGGACAGTGATTTGAAAGAAATTCTGGGATTTTACCCATTAATCAATCAAAACCTGCATGCCCAGTCGAACTGATTAAAGATTTATGACCGATCTTCGATGTGTTCAATTCATGTGCATGAGTAGTACGACGGTTTGATATTTTATTTTCAAATTCTGTGTTGAAGGTCTTCCTCTCTCTCTCTGACACCTACGGAAGGAGACTTCCTCCGAAAGGTAGTGTTCTCAAAGAAATCTGTTGGAGTATAAAATGGAATTGTGTAATTTTTGACGATGCCCAGCCCAGTCCAATACCAGCAGCTCCACATCATGTTTTCCTTTTTGTGGTTAGCTCATTCTCTCTCCAAGCGAATCAATTTGTCTTAACCCCAATGTGCTCTTATGTTGCATATTTAAATTCTGTGAGGCGCCGGATGCAACGCCTCTGGCAATCCAAGTTAACTACTTCTATAGGATCCCCAATGTCCACCTTCTCGTCACATTAAACAAAACCTCAGGCAAATATTTCAAGCAAGTTTTATCCTTCACATAAACATGCTGGCTGTAATAAATTACGGTTTGACTTTCACAATCTCCCGTTATTAATATTTTACGGGCAGATTCTAACTGTTTGCATTCGATCACAAAAGCTTACCCATTACATTTTATTTTCCTAGTAAAATTGGTTATTTTAAGTTCTTTCCTTTCTATAA
>NW_025171185.1:0-1798 GCF_004010195.1 Chiloscyllium plagiosum | reverse complement strand
TTTCTCTCTTTCTCACACGCTCTGTCTGTCCATTCGCCCGTCTAGGTCTGGTGGAGCAGCCGGTGATCTCCAAGACCACGGACTTCCACCTCTACCCCCAGGGCCAGCAGCTGAGGCTGTCCTGCGCCGCGCCCAAGGATTACCAGGCGCGGACCTTCCAGCTCTACCGGGACGGCACGCCGATCCTGGCCCGCACCAACGTGCGGGACTCGGTGGCCGAGTTCACCCTGGTCAACACCAGCATGGCCGACGGCGGACTGTACGCCTGCGATTACCGGGCCACGGTGGCCGGGCAAGAGTACAACTCGTCCCGGAGCGAGGGGATCCTGGTCGAAATCGCGGGTGGGTTCTTTCGGGCAATGGTTCCAGCTCCCCTCCCGTTTCTACAGCACGAGAGAGACCCTTCGGCCCCCCACACGCCCGTGCTGGCCCAGAGATCCCCAATGGATCCAGCTCCCCTCCCGTTTCGACAGCACGAGAGAGACCCTTCGGCCCCCCACACGTCCGTGCTGGCCCAGAGATCCCCAATGGATCCAGCTCCCCTCCCGTTTATACAGCACGAGAGAGACCCTTCGGCCCCAGACGTCCGTGCTGGCCCAGAGATCCCCAATGGATCCAGCTCCCCTCCCGTTTCTACAGCACGAGGAGAGAGAGACCCTTCGGCCCCCAGACGTCCGTGCTGGCCCAGAGATCCCCAATAGATCCAGCTCCCCTCTGTTTCTACAGCACGAGAGAGACCCTTCGGCCCCAGGCGTCCGTGCTGGCCCAGAGATCCCCAATGGATCCAGCTCCCCTCCCGTTTCTACAGCACGAGAGAGAGACCCTTCGGCCCCCAGACGTCCGTGCTGGCCGAGAGATCCCCAATGGATCCAGCTCCCCTCCCGTTTCTACAGCACGGGGAGAGAGAGACCCTTCGGCCCCACACGTCCGTGCTGGCCCAGAGATCCCCAATGGATCCAGCTCCCCTCCGTTTCTACAGCACGAGAGAGACCCTTTGGCCCCACACGTCCGTGCTAGCCCAGAGATCCCGAATGGATCCAGCTCCCCTCCCGTTTCTACAGCACGGGGAGAGAGAGACCCTTCGGCCCCAGACATCTGTGCTGGCTCAGAGATCACGAATGGATTCAGCTCCCCTCCCATTTCTACAGCACGGGGAGATGGAGACCCTTCAGCCCCAGACGTCCGTGCTAGTCCAGAGATCCCCAATGGATCCAGCTCCCCTCCCGTTTCTACAGCACGGGGAGAGAGAGACCCTTCGGCCCCCAGACGTCCGTGCTAGCCCACGTGCGCTGGATTGAATCCGTTTGGGGTGGGGTGGACGATGGTGTTGGGGTTGAGGAGGGGGAAGGGGATTCTCAGGCGTCCTCTCTCTCACGTTTCCCTCTCTCCCCCCCCCCCTTCCCCATCCCGTCCTCCCCTTCCAGAGGACATGAAGGTGCGGCTGGTGAACGGGAGCCACCCGTGCGAGGGCAGGGTGGAGGTGACCTTCGGAGACGACTGGGGCACCGTCTGCGACGACCAGTGGGGGCTGCTGGACGCCAAGGTGGTGTGCGCGGGCGCGGGCTGCGGGGCGGCGCAGGGGGCGCCCACCCACGCCCGCTTCGGCCGGGGGGCGGGCCCCATCTGGCTGGACGACGTGGCGTGCCGGGGGGATGAGACGCAGCTCTGGCACTGCAGCACCCGCCTGTGGGGCACCCACAACTGCCATCATGGGGAGGACGCCAGTGCAATCTGCTCAGGTGAGGGTGGGCCCGCGGCCGCGAGGGAGAGGGAATCGAACCATCGCCCCCTTGACGTT
>NW_025171184.1:0-1798 GCF_004010195.1 Chiloscyllium plagiosum | reverse complement strand
CTGTGTTGCTCTCCATCCTCATGCTGCCTCCCTTGCTGTGTTCCTCTCCCTCCTGATGCTGTCTGCCTTGCTGTGATCCTCTCCATCCTCATGCTGCCTCCCTTGCTGTGTTCCTCTCCATCCTCATGCTGTCTGCCTTGCTGTGATCCTCTCCATCCTGATGCTGCTTGCCTTGCTGTGTACCTCTCCCTCCTGTTGGTGCCTGCCTTGCCGTGTCTTCCAGCCTCCTGATGCTGCCTGCCTGGCAGTGATCCTCTCCCTCCTGATGCTGCCTGCCTTGCTGTGTTCCTCTCCATCCTCATGCTGCCTCCCTTGCTGTGTTCCTCTCCATCCTGATGCTGTCTGCCTTGCTGTGTTCCTCTCCATCCTGATGGTGCCTGCCTTGCTGTGTTCCTCTCCCTCGTGATGCTGCGTGCCTTGCTGTGTTCCTCTCCCTCCTGATGCTGCCTGCCTTGCTGTGTTTCCCCAGTCTCCTGATGCTGCCTGCCTTGCAGTGTTCCTATCCATTCTGATGCTGCATTCTTTGCTGTATTTTTCCTGCCTCCGGATGCTGCCTGCCTTGCTGTGTTCCTCTCCCTCCTCATGCTGCCTGCCTTGCTGTGTTCCTCTCCATCCTGATGCTGCCTCCCTTGCTGTGTTCCTCTCCATCCTCATCCAGCCTGCCCTGCTGTGTTCCTCTCCCTCCTGATGCTGCATGCCTTGCTGTGTTACCACAGCCTCCTGTTGCTGCCTGCCTTGCTGTGTTCCTCTCCCACCTGCTGCTGCCTGCCTTGTTGTGTACCTCTCCCTCCTGATGCTGTCTGTCTTGCTGGGTTACTCTCCATCCTCATGCTGCCTCCCTTGCTGTGTTCCTCTCCCTCCTAATGCTGCCTGTCTTGCTATGTTCTCTACCTCCTGATGCTGCCTGCCTTGCTGTGTACCTCTCCCTCCTTTTGGTGCCTGCCCTGCTGTGTTCGTCTCCCTCCTGATGCTGCATGCCTTGCTGTGTTGCCACAGCCTCCTGTTGCTGCCTGCCTTGCTGTGTTCCTCTCCCACCTGCTGCTGCCTGCCTTGTTGTGTACCTCTCCCTCCTGATGCTGTCTGTCTTGCTGGGTTACTCTCCATCCTCATGCTGCCTCCCTTGCTGTGTTCCTCTCCCTCCTAATGCTGCCTGTCTTGCTGTGTTCTCTACCTCCTGATGCTGCCTACCTTGCTGTGTACCTCTCCCTCCTGCTGGTGCCTGCCTTGCCGTGTTCTTCCAGCCACCTGATGCTGCTTGCCTTGCTGTGCTTCTCTCCCTCAGTGTTGCTGCCTGCCTTGCTGTGGTCCTCCCCCTCCTGATGCTGCCTGCCTTGCTGTGTTGCCACAGCCTACTGATGCTGCCTTCCTTGCAGTGTTCCTCTCCATCCTGATGCTGTCTGCCTTGCTGTGTTCCTGTCCCTCCTGTTACTCACTGCCTTGCAGTGTTCCTCCCCCTCCTGATGCTGTTTGCCTTGCTGTGTTCCCCAGCCTCCTGATGCTGCCTGCTTTGCTGTGTTCCTGTCCCTCCTGTTACTCACTGCCTTGCTGTGTTCCTCTCCCCTCCTGATGCTGCCTGCCTTGCTGTGTTCCTGTCCATTCTGATGCTGCCTGCCTTGCTGTATTCTTCCAGCCTCCTGATGCTGCCTGCCTTGTTGTGTACCTCTCCCTCCTGATGCTGCCTGCCTTGCTGTGTTCTTCCAGCCTCCTGAAGCTGCCTGCCTTGCTGTGTACCTCTCCATCCTGATGCTGTCTGCCTTGCTGTGCTCCTCTCCCTCCTGATGCTGCCTGCCTTGCTGTG
>NW_025171183.1:0-1798 GCF_004010195.1 Chiloscyllium plagiosum | reverse complement strand
AAGAGGTGTGAATCGGGGACGAAATGAGATAGATCAGGAGACAGCATGAGGAGAATTAAACAGAAGATGGAAGTTTTATATTAACATTTCCCCTGAACTGCAAGCCCTTTGTTTGGGAGCCATACCTCTGAGCACCATGCTGACACTGGTTGTGATCCGAGATCATTTATCTCCTATAATGTTACAGAGTTGAGTGGATGACAGCTAAACAGAATACAATAGACCAATTGACCGACTCCAGAGAGAAGGTGGATTAATTTAAGTACACTGTGTCAATAATAGCAGGAACTGATAACCCCCTGAGACGCTGTGCGAGAGACTGGGCCAGAGAATCTCAATGAGGGGGATCACTGTCAGAGGGGAAATCAGCATCTCAGCTGTGGGTCAAGTAATGACTGAAAAAGTTTGCACACCACTTCCATGGTTTAGTTATCCACATTTCACTTCATATAGCTCGATATCATGAGTGTATTTTAACAGTCTTATCTCTTTGTACATTTCATATTTTGGTTTGCGAGAAAATCATTTTGTCCCTGTATTTTGTGTTGAATAAATGCATTTCATTTCTGGGGAAGAAAGGACCTGTTCTGATGGGACAGCCTTTATCGGATCCATGCTGGGACCAGAGTCCGAATGAAATGCATAACTAGGGCGGTAGCCAGGGATGTAAATGAAATAGGAGTTGTGGTGTGTATTGGGGAGCGTGAATCAGTTGCAGTGGTAATTAGAAACCTGAATTAAAAGAGGAGGTAAGAGTGCAGAATTCAGGATGGATTATTAAAATCTCCATCACAGACATAAATATGATAAAGTATTTAGAAATGATTAACAAACAAACTTCAATCACACTGGGATACGAATGACAATGAGAGGAGATGGTTAATACAGGACTGACAGAGTTATATCTGAATGCATGCAGTATGAGGAATAGGGTAAATGAATTCGTGACCCAGATCGAAATTGGCAGGTATGACGTGATGGGCATCATGGATACATAGCTGCAAGGGGATCAGGATTGGGGCTAAATATTCAAGGATATGCACCCTATCCAAAAGATAGGCTGGTGGGCTGACGAGGTTGGGTTGCCTTATCAGTAAGAAATGTAATTAAATCAATAGCAAGAAATAACATAGGGTCAGATGGTGTAGCATTTGCATGGGTAAAATTGAGGAAGCACAGTGTTAAAGCAACCATAATTGGAGTCTTATACAAGTCTCCAAACAGTAGTGAGGAGCTGGGCCATCAGATATATCAGGAGATAGAAAAGATGTGTAGGAAAAGCAAGGTTACAGTGATCATTGGCGATGTCAATATTCAGGGGGACTGTGAAAATCTGATTGGTAGTGGATGGTAAGAAAAGAAATTCATGAAATGTCCACAAGATTTTTTTTTTTGAGTAGCTTGTGGTGCAATCCACGAGGGAACAGGCAATACTGGATTTAGTGTTGTGCGAAGAGGCAGACGAGGTAAGGGATCTTAAATTGAAGGAGGCGGTCGTAACCAGCGATCATAACATGGTTGAATTTATACTGCAATTCGAGAGGCAGAAGATGGAATAAGAGGCAACAGTACTTCAGCTGAATAAAGGCAACTGCAGAGGCATAAGGGAAAAGCTGGGTAGAATTGACGGGGACAGTAGCCTAGCAGAAAAGACAGTAGAACAGCAATGGCAGGAGGCTCTAAGAATAATTTAGGAGACACAGCAGAGATACATTGCAAGGAGGCTCTAAGAATAATTTAGGAGACACAGCAGAGATACATTGCAAGGATAAAGAGGCATGATAGAGGGAGGATGAGG
>NW_025171182.1:0-1798 GCF_004010195.1 Chiloscyllium plagiosum | reverse complement strand
GGCCTGTTTCTCTACTCTAGCGATTCTATGATTCTAACTTTAACGGTGAACAAACCACCAACAAACTGAACAGTCTCTCTGTAACTAATTACTTATTCTGGAATAAAACAAGATTTTCCTGATATGCGGTTTCACTAATGTGGATTCCACTCATAAATCCATTATTAGTAAGAACAAAATTAAACTTAGTTTCTCAACGTTTATCCAGAATGGACTCTCTTGATATTTCTGTATCTTATTCCCTCGTCTTTCTCTGTCTGAAATGCCTTCTCAGTTGTTTTCTAGTTTCAAGAATATTTGCTCAGCATGTTGTGCATCTTTATTGATGGGTAGAGCTTTTTAGACAGAGCATGGAGATTTTTTCTGAGACCCCAATATTTCTTTCACAGATGTCACGTCCCTGTCATCATTTTTCAGAGAGCAGTGGACTCCCCCCCTCTGTCCAATTGCCTCTCTGTTATATATATATATATATCTTCTTGACACAAGAAATTCTTATTATATGATTGATTTCATATTGTTAATACTAAAATGGATCCTTAATCTCTAAGTGCCGTTTTAAGTTAATTGGCAGCATTTGAACTGTTGCCTGGGTAAAAATGCTGCTTGGTCCTGCTAACTGAACGGGTTTGATCCGTTCTGTCAATTTGGGCACCTGCAAACTGCTTACCCACAGACATTCTGTTTAATCACCGAAAAATACTTACCTTTTTAAAGGTCATCATGGTATTGCCCAAAATTTTGCAAGTTCGCCGTTTTTATGCACCAATTGACTGATATGCACACTGATACCTCCACCTCTATAATAATAGTCCGATCAAAAAATCCTGATTACGATTTAAAAAAAAATCTTATTTCAAAACCAGACAGCTGTCGATTCTTCTCCATATTCCTGTCTTCTTTTCTTATTCTTGGGGATTCTGCTTCCCAGGTCTTTGGCTGATAAAGGTACCTGTAAGAGAGCAGATCTTTCTGCTACCAGACCGGACTTGTTGGCGGCTTGCTGCACTTTGCCGCTCTGGCAAACTGTTAAAAATGTTTGATATTTATACCCCAAAAGATTGGATTGTTTCATTGGATTTAATATTGTCAAAACACTACAAACTTGATTAGCATTTGGCATTTTGACACATTATTTAAACTGATTGGCTGAATTTGAATTTGATTTTTTCTCATAGCAATCCAGATGCAGCTAGCTGTTTAACCAAACATTACATTTTTAATTTTTCTAGTACTCTGGGCAGTCTTTCAACTCTCTTGAAGGTATGGTACACTTAAAAAATCATAACACTGTCCATCCTATCTAACCCTCTGATTATCTTATATAGATAAATTCAGACAGCTCTCAACCTTCTTCGCTCGAATGAAAACAGCGGCAACTACCTCAGACTTTCCTTCTAAGACCTTCCCTGCAAATCAGGCAACATCCTCGTAAATCTCTTTTGAACCCTTTCCAAACGGTCCACGTTTCTGTAGCAAGCAGAAACACACGCAGTACTCCAAGTGTGGTCACACCGGAGTTTTGTGCACCTGCAGTATGATCGTGTGTCTCCAAAATTCTACCCCTCCTCCAATAAAAGCTAGCAGACTCTACGCCTTCTTAACAAGCCTATTAACCAGATTGGCATATTTCAGTGCTCTACGTACCTTGACACATATCTCTCTGCTCATCGATACTGCCAAGAATTTTACCATTGTCCCAGTACTCTTTATTCCTTTTGCTCCTTCCAAAGTGAATCACCTCACACTCTTGCACGTTAAACTTAAGTTGCCACCTCTTAGCCCAGCTCTGCAGCTT
>NW_025171181.1:0-1798 GCF_004010195.1 Chiloscyllium plagiosum | reverse complement strand
ACATCTCTGGGCACTACGGGACAATTTAGCACGACCAATCCCACCCTAACCTGCTCATCCCTGGGCACTACAGGACAATTTAGCACAGCCAATCCATCCTAATCTTCACATCCCTGGGCACTACAGGACAGTTTAGCACGGCCAATCCCACCCTAACCTGCACATCCCTGGGCACTACGGGACAATTTAGCACGGCGTATCCCACCCTAACCTGTACACCTTTGGGCTGTGGGAGGAAACTGGAGCACCCGGAGGAAACCCACGCGGGGGGAAGGACTGTAGGAAACTCCACACAGACCGACAATCGCTCGAAGGTGGAATCGTACTCGGTTCCCTGGTGGAGTAGGGCAGCAGTGCTAACCACTGAGCGACCGTGCCACCCTGTAGAGTTCGTCTCATTGGAGAGTGATGTCTGGTTTAACCCGAGGGTCACCATGCCTCAGGCGAGGGTAGAGGGCGAGGAGGAGAGTCCTTCAGGGTAACCTCAGCTGGTGCGGGAGTTGAACCCACACTGCCATTGTCACTCGGCCTGGCAAACCTGACAACCAACCAACTGAGCTAACCCAACCTCCTTCACCAAAGCCTTGCCCTCGCCTGCCTCCCCACTGTCCTCCATTGGCTCTCTCTTGCACGATCACAATGTTTGAGTCAGTCCAGAGAGTTGTGGCTGGAGCAGCGTGCTGATAATTCAGCCTCAGTTTGAACCAGCCACACAGTGAGCGCAAACCGTTGGTCAAAATGACCCAGGCTTTACTTGCAATCCCGAACAAAAGGATCGATTAACAGGCTGCCTTAATCAACTCTTACTAATCTATTTATTATCGACAAAACTGTCTCGAAGCAAGTGGCAAAACTTTGGTTAAGGCCTAAGCTATAAACAGAATTAAAGCTATATCTTTGTCATCCTCCGCGTACGCGCAACTGTAAGACAGGTGTCTGCAGAGATGATGGGTTGTCTTGTAAAGAAATTCAAAAAGGGATTAAAAGCAACACCTGTGAGCCAGAGGCCTGGAAAGAAAGGGTAAAACGAGTTTTACCCGCTGGATTTCCTGTTGACGACACTGACAGCCGTTGATTGGTGGTAAATTTCTGCCTCTTGTTGCCAAACAAGTTGCATTTGAGTTGTTGGGGGATTGGTCACTGACCATTTCTTTGTGTTTCACCGGCTAGGCAGAAATATTGGTTTTTGGAAACTCGAGCCAGGTTCCCAGAACAGGAATTAAGGAGCAATGCTTCCAGTATCTGTGGTACCAGCCTGAGTTAGTGAAGAGTTATTAGTATGAAGATACCCTCGTCCTTTCAAAGCCAGGTTGTCAAATAATGAAGGCAAGAAGCCTTATCTACTTGAAAGCTTTGCTTGGCTGTTTCCCCAAAGTTACCTTATTTCCAGTGGGTGGGGGAACCACAACATGCACACACCTGAGAAATCTCAAACTAAGAACTCTGCAATCCACAGAATGTCCAAATGGTCCAAAATCTTCAGCTTAGCCCCAGAGAGTTTGTCAATCAAAATGTTATTCTCAGCATCTGTGACCCTTCTGCCCGTCACTGTTTGTTCCTTGCCCATGTCTCACCCATAGAATTAACGGTCACGATGGAGCAGCAGAACTGTTGATCGACATTCTAGGTGCCAAGATTGTCAATAACAATGATGCCAAAGGAAGGTAGGTATGAGGCCTGGTACTGAGGGAGAGGGTCAACACCGAGCAAGTGCGGCACTATCAGGGGGTCAGCGCTGAGGGACTGGGCACTGTGGGGAGACAGCGCTGAGGGAGCGGGTGCTGTGGGAGGGTCAGTG
>NW_025171180.1:0-1798 GCF_004010195.1 Chiloscyllium plagiosum | reverse complement strand
GACAGTTGTCAGATACAGATTCTTTACTCAGAGTGGTAAGGGCAAGGAATTCCCTGTCTGCCAATGTAGTTAACTCAGTCACATCAGGGGCACTTAAAGAATCCTTGGATAAGCATATGGATGATGTTGGGATAGTGTAGGGGGATGGGCTTAGATTAGTTCACAGGTTGGCACAACATCGAGGACTGAAGGGTCTGTTCTGCGCTGTATTGTTCTATGTTCTAAAATTGAACAACTAGATGGAAAGATGCTTTTTTAGCAATGGGTATTAAGGAATATGGCAACTCGGCAGACTGGTCCAGATTAGCGATGGTCTTGTCAAATGCCTCAGACTGTTATAAATCAGTGGAAATCTCTACTGTAGACCACTGTTTAGTCATTGAGTATATTTAAGACAAAGATCAACAGATTTCTGGATGCTTAGAGGATCAAGGGATATCAGGATCAAAAGAAAAACAAAGTTGAGGTCTAAAAGCAGCCATCATTGTATTAAACATTTCTGATTGCATGCCTATTGCCCCACTCCCAAAACTGTGCCGGGATTTCCTTATCCCATGCTCCTATATTCTTTCTATTGTGGTACATCTCATGGTCAGTATGTCAGTACATTTGTACTCCAGATTCTCATGACACCATCACTGCATTATAGCATGAGACCCGAGGGTTTCAGGACCACGTACTCCATCTTAGCTGGGATCACTTGAAACATGACATGCTATTAGAACCATGCTCATCTGTTGCAATGTACAAGTGCAATATTAGCCCAAACACTTAGATGTGTGAGGAATGTAATGTTTGTGTTTAATAATTAGCCATAAAACACTATAATATCTAGGCCCCATTTTTATATTGCAGGATCTAACATAAATATTGCTACATCAGGTCAATAACCTTTTGGAGGCAAAATCATATCAGTTCAAGAGGCTGAATAGTCCTCTCCCATTCCGATACTTTCCCTGTCCAGGAACAATATACATGATAGATAATTTTGCACTGATCACTAACAATCTGTAAATAATATTACATTAAGTTACAGGACAAAATAATGTTTGATCTCCTGGACTGCAAGTAGAATTGGAGATTATCCCATGACTATTCGTCATCCCAGCAAGCAAAAATAAAGTTGGTTCCTTCTTCTCAACTTCATTCCAAAGCAATGGGCTGCCTTCTCTGTTTTATTTGTATTCTGTGCTCGATTTTCATTTAACCTCCAGAGTTCCTTTGAGCTGTTGTTTTGATCCTTTCTGTCCAAATGCAATCTGCCATTTCAGCAAATTAGACTTTACCAAATAAAAACCTCATGCATTTCATCAACCTGACGTTCACACGTAGCTCTATTGATTTTAACGTCCCTAATTTCAACAATGAGCTACAAAACTGATAAAGCTTCCCACTCACCAGCCTGAATGTAATGAACGATCAGAGAGAGTGAATAAATCCTTTGGTAGAATCAAGTTTTACTAAAAGAAATCAGTGCTGGTGAAAAGAGGCACTATTAAAGAGTCACATACTGAGAAAAAAAACACAAAACACATCAATAATTTTCCTGTAGGTCCAAAGCAAAAGTGTTTCTCAAGACATGCCTCTTGAGAAGCACTTTCATTCTTTAAATAATGCCCTCCCTTATCCAGTTTCCAAAGGGAGTGCTGGAACATGAATCAAGGATTAGGCAACTGACTGGTTAGATCCACCTTGTGTATCGAATGTGTGCTTCAGACAGTGTGTGCGTGGGTGCGAGTCCATGCATGTGTGTGTGTGTAAGAGAGTATGTGTGAGTGAGTGTGAGAGAGAGAGAGAG
>NW_025171179.1:0-1798 GCF_004010195.1 Chiloscyllium plagiosum | reverse complement strand
GATGTGGAAGCTTGGAGAGGGTGCAGAGAAGAATTACCACAATGTTGCCTGGAATGGAGAATAGGTCATACAAGGATAGGTTGAGGGTGCTAGGCCTTTTCTCATTGGAACGGCGAAGGATGAGGGGTGACTTGATAGAGGATCACAGGAATAGATAGAGTAGACAGTCAGAACCTTTTCCCCCGGGTGCAACAGAATGTTAAAAGGGGACAAAAATTTAAGGTGAAGGGTGGAAGGTATAGGGGAGATGTCAGGGGTGGGTTCTTTACCCAGAGAGTGGTGGGGGCATGGAATGTGCTGACTGTGGGAGTGGTAGAGTCAGGATCTTTGGTGACCTTTACGCGGCAATTGCATATGTACATGGATGGGTGCTTCAGCTAAGACAAATGTTCAGCACAAAATCGTGGGCCGAAGGGCCTGTTCTGTGCTTTATTGTTCTATGTACTATGTTCTATGTTCTAAAGTTCAAGTACAGACAAAAGAAAAGGAAAAGAAAGGAATTAGCTCAACTGCAGCTTCAACGAAATCCCTAACAAATCAGTATATTTTAACAGTTACTTATGAACTGTTCCAATATAATAACATCCCGTATACACACCTTTGGCAGAGGCAAATTCAGCAAAATAGATTGCCTCATATGAAATACTAGCAGCAGGGACAGAAGGCCGGTTTTTGGCTGCAGCAGAGAAGGGAATAAGAGCTTCTACAGTTAAGATCCCCGCAAATGCCATAATTAAATCTGAAAATCCTGGTTCTGTGGGAGCTTGATCCTGCCCACCTAGATTGCTTCTTTTGAGCCAATTTTTGATTAGATTACAGTGTGGAAACAGGCCCTTCGGGACCAACAAGTTCACACTGACCCGCCAAAGCATAACCCACCCAGGCCCATTCCCCTACATGCACCCCTTCACCCAACACTACGTGCAATTTAGCATGGCCAATTCACCTAACCTGCACATTTTTTGGATTGTGGGAGGAAACCGGAGCACCAGAAGAAACCCATGCAGACACAGTGAGAATGTGCAAACTCCACACAGTGAGTCGCTTAAGGTAGGAATTGAACGCAGGTGTCTGGCGCTGTGAGGCTGCAGTGCTAACTACTATGCCTCCGTGCCGCCCATTTAATTTAACGAAAAGGCCCAAGGCCTCAGTAGTTGTTTGCTTAATTGATTTTGAGCAGATCGGTCTGCACCTCTATCTGAACCTTCTTTATAAAAAAAGCCAGAGAAAATGCACCTGTTAAAGCCATTGTACCATCACAGATTCCCCTTTAACAAACGAATAATCAATACACAAATATGGCTTAATTTCTCATAACCCTTAGCTTTATGTCATTAGTAAACTACAATACATTATATTGACTATAAGCATGCAAACATCCAGTACTACATTTCAGTCCGTTTTTCCAGCCTCCAAATGTCTGTCTTCTTTCATCTATTGCGCTTCCAATTAAACCTGTTGGACTATAACCTGGTGTTGTGCGATTTTTAACTTCTTTCATCTAAGTCACTACAATGCATTGGCAGTTATGTTCTCGCTTCCTGCTATGTGTATAAGTTTCAAATTGTCTGCAATAATAAGTTCCATTCTAAACAGTTTGGAATTTTATCACCCCTTTTCTTTTCCAAAAACTTGCAAGGCGTTATGATTAGTATATACACTTGTCTCGGACGAAGTACTGGCAACATAGGTAGTGAAATATGGCAACCTGAAGCTGAGGTGGCTTAGTGGCTCAGTGCTGAGCACTGCTGCTTTACAGCACCTTGAACTTGGGCTCTTTTCCAGCCATGAGTGGCTG
>NW_025171178.1:0-1798 GCF_004010195.1 Chiloscyllium plagiosum | reverse complement strand
TATTGGGGATATATTAATGTGTGTTTTTGGGGATATATTAATGTGTGTTATGGGGATATATTGGTGTGTGATATTGGGGATATATTAAAGTGTGTTATTGCGGATATATTGGTGTGTGTTATGGGAATTTATTAATGAGTGGTATTGGGGATACATTGGTGTTTGGTATTGTGGATATATTAATGTATGGTATTGGGGTTATATTAATGTGTGTTTTGGGGATATACTAGTGTGTCGTATTGGGCATATATTAATGTGTGGTATTGGGGAGATATTAATGTGTGTTTTTGGGGATATATTAAAGTGTGGCATTGGGGAAATATTAATGTGTGTTATGGGGATATATTGGTGTGTGGTATTGGGGATATATTAATGTGTGGTATTGGGAATATATTAATGTGTGTTATTGGGGGTATATTGGTGTGCGGTATTGGGGATATATTAATGTGGTATGGGGATATATTAATGTGTGTTATGGGGCTATATTAGTGTGTGATATTGGGGATATATTGGTGTGCGGTATTGGGGATATATTAATGTGTGTTATGGGGATATATTGTTGTGTTGTGTTGGGGATATATTAATGTGTGGTATTGGGAATATGTTAATGTGTGTTATGGGAATATATTGGCGTGTGGTTTTGGGGATATATTAATGTGTGTTATTTGTTATATATTAATGTGTGGTATTGTGGATATATTAATGTGTGGTATTGTGGATATATTAATGTCGTATTATGGGGATATATTGGTGTGTGGTATTGGGGAAATATTGGTGTGTGGTATTGGGGATATATTCATGTGTGTTTTTGAGGATATATTAATTTGTGTTATTGGGGATATATTAATGTGTGTTTTTGGTTGGGGGGGTATATTGGTGTGGTATTGGGGATATATTAATGTGTGGTATGAGGATATATTAATGTGTGGTATTGGTGATATATTAATGTGTGGTATTGGGAATATATTAATGTGTGTTATGGGGATATATTGGTGTGTGGTATTGCGGGTATATTGGTGTGGTATTGGGGATATATTAATGTGTGGTATGAGGATATATCAATTTCAGGTATTGGGGATATATTAATGTGCGGTATTGGGGATATATTAATGTGTGGTATTGGGGATATATTAATGTGTGTTATGGGGATATAATGGTGTGTGGTATTGGGAATATATTAATGTGTGGTATTGGGGATATATTAATGTGCGGTATTGGGGATATATTGATGTGTGGTATTGGGGATATATTAATGTGTGGTATTGGGGATATATTAATGTGTGTGATGGGGAAATATTGGTGTGAGGTATTGGGGAAATATTGGTGTGTGTGGTATTGGGGATATATTAATGTGCGGTATTGGGGATATATTAATGTGTGGTATTGGGGATATATTAATGTGTGTTATGGGGATATATTGGTGTGTGGTATTGGGGATATATTGATGTGTATTATGGGGATATATTGGTTTGTGGTATTGGAATGTTTGTTTTTGGGGATAAATTAATGTGTGGTATTGGGGATATATTATTGTGAGTTTTTGGGTATATATTAATGTGTGGTATTGGGGATATATTAATGTGTATTATGTGGATATATTGGCATGTGGTATTGATGTGTGTTATGGGGATATATTGGTGTGTGGTATTGGGGACATGTTGGTGTGCGGTATTGGGGATATATTAATGTGTGTAATGGGGATATATTGGTGTGTGGTATTGGGAATATATTAATGTGTGGTATTGGGAATATATATATGTGTGTTATGGGGAAATATTGGTGTGTGGTATTGGGGATA
>NW_025171177.1:0-1798 GCF_004010195.1 Chiloscyllium plagiosum | reverse complement strand
GTTAAAGAGTTAGCCCCCCAAAAAATAACTAAACTCAAACCAAAAATAATAGTCAGTCGAATGTAATAATTAGCTCAGTCTACGTAAGTTTTTATCTCGTATATATGGTGATGAAATACTACAACAAATGTAGCACTTTACCACTACAACCACTGACTGCAACACAATATTTTTATGACGCTCTTCACCAGAAAGAGCGTAAGTTGATAGATCACGTGATGCCGACGCGAAATTCGACCTCTCCATCCAGTGGTTTGAAGTAAAGTTACTTCAAAATGAAGGCTTAAATTCCAATGTCAATCTCGGTTCCAAGGCTTTTAAAGCGGATTACATTGTTGTTTTAGCTGAACGCACTGAATTTGAATTTTGCTAGTGGACGATCCTGAGCCTGGATTTTTCTGTTAACCTGGTGCCCGGTATGTATTTGCCTACCACTGAACAGGGGCTCGCTTTAACAAAACAAATCTGCAATTCAGTAATCGCTTTTCAGCCACATCACGTTGAATAAACACACATTATAGGAGAATGGAATTGGAACTGTAAAGTCGAAGGAACGAATGGAGGAATGTTGTTTATGTTTCCTGATGATTATTGCATTAAGGGACATATTGTGTGGGAAAAGTGTATGGAGGAGTTGTTCCGCCATAAAGTACAATGGAGAAGGGTCAATGTGTTTCTTTCTCAATGTTTCTGCTCAGTCTTTGAGAAAGCTCTATGAGTGTTCCCAGAAATGTTCAGATGTTAGGAAGGAGGTCTCTTCGGGGTCAACAGGACGATGTTTCCTGTTCCTTTTTCCAATACCGAGGCTGGTACCGGGTGTTCTTTCCAGTTTTATTCTTTTAGACCTCGGAGCAGTTTGATACAATTGGTTGGGCATTAGAGAGATCATTTCAGAGACGGCTTGTTGTGCAAGTCTTCAGTCCTAGTGCATGAATGTTGACTGGCCGCATTGTCTTCGTAGTACCCATTCTCTCCAGTTGTTTCTTCAATTCGAGTGTGGAGTCATCTCCCCCAGTCAGCTGTTTATTCGTCCATGACATTTCATGTGGTGGGATGTGGTGCGACTGCAGACATTCGATCTGATCTGTTAAGCTTGAAATCATTTGACCCTCTCTATCAGATGCTAGTTCTGTTGTCTGGAACGTTATCTATCAAGTCTGTTAGCTTGAACGGTTTGTCATCAGGTTTCGGTTCACTTTGGCATGTTTACCTCCACTCGTCAATGATGGTAAAGGTAAACTGAGGGATTATCCCGTGCAATAAAGTTACAGATGGCGTTTAAATGCAATTTGGCTTTGACTGCTACTTTAGTCTACAGCACCACATAAATGTTAGGAATTCTATTCTCAAAGTAGCAGAAGCTCAATCTTTGAAGAATAATTTTGACGTAGAAATGAAATGAAGGCAACAAAGATTTTGTGATGAAAGAGGTCTTATACAGTTTTCGGCTCTTGGAATTATAAAATGTGCAACCAGACCCGTCAGCCCAACTTGTCCATGCTCACCAGGCTCCCTAAACTGAACTAATTCTATTTGCCTGTATTTGACTCATCTCCCTCTAAAACTTTCCTATTCATCTTACCATCCAATTTTCTATTAAATGCTGACATTGCATTCCGCTCTACAGCTTTCTCTGACAGCTCATTGCATATAATGAGCGGAGTCTGTGCAAAATATTTACCTCTTAGATGTCTTTCAAATCTGTTGTGTTCACCTTAAATCTGTGCCCTTATGTTTTGGAAACCTCTTCCCGAAGGGTACTACCTTAGTTATTCACTTTGTCCCTGTCCTTCATTAT
>NW_025171176.1:0-1797 GCF_004010195.1 Chiloscyllium plagiosum | reverse complement strand
TCTGCGTTCGGAAGGGGCGAGGCTTGCGTATCTCCTTGTCCGAGGAGGGGGCGGGACCAGGACCAGGACACGTGGCCACCCCCGAAGCCGGAACTGTGCCCGCAGTCAATTTCCTCCGCTGGAGCCTCGGCTGCAGCAACTAAGGTAAAGCTTTATCAATATACCCTTTCACAGAGTTTGTATTTAATCACCAGTAATGGCTACTCAATATCATCAGAAAGTCCCAAAATGCAATTCATTTCAATCCATAACAGATAAACACTAAGAGTTAATTTTCTACGGGATTCAACAGCCTCAGCACTAAAATGGTCTCACAAGGGAACGGCTGTGAATGTTATCACTTGGGGGTCCTGTTCACACAGATTCACCGATGCTGAGGCAAACTGCCTTACAGCATCCTGTTATCACTAGGTGAGCCCACGTGTCCCTATCTTTAAGTTCTCTCCTCTTTCTGAGGCTTCCTGTCTGTTTATTTTCTAGTGTATTAAATGTATTTAATAATTCAGCATTACATTTTAGTCTGAATGTTTAAAGACAAGTTTTAAGGCTGTAGACTTTATCACCCAGATGCCCACACCCTCATTCCTCCCTTTGATTGCACCACGATCACTGAAAGAGAAGGCTACTCCAAACGAATGCCCTTCAAGGTGGTCCAGCCATCAACATCCTGTAGAGCGGCACCACCATCTTCGCAGCTCATCTGGTCATATTTATCATCGCCATCGACATGTGTGGGTGAGCTATCGGATCGCAAAAGGAGCATCTTCTGGGGCAAATCTATATCACTAAGGGACCTCATAAGCCAAGCAATTAAATACCTAACAATACCAATACTGACAAACAGCCATAGCTAAATTGATAAGCCAATTGTACCATCAGCCTGATCTGCAGTTTCCCCAACTGGTCCCTTCAGTCATTCTGTCAAGGAATGCCTGGATCTCTTCATGTATCTTAGTTAATATTGCCAGTCAGATCGGGAATGCCCATAGTGCATTTATCTTGGACAATGGTGCAGACCTCACCCTCCCGGGTGAGTATATAGTCTAAGGCATACCGATTCTGCACAGAGTAAAGACACATGTCTGATAATCCCAGTTTACTCTGTTTCAGAGCCTCTTTCGTCTTATTTCCTCGAAAGGTCAGGCCGTCAAAGAGGGAATTGCGATTCTGTTGACTTGTCACCCCTGCCGATCCTTCCAACCTCAGACTGGGGAATCGAGAGTACCCTATCGGGTGTCCTGTATTGTCACCCAGTCCCTTGGGATCCTTCCAGTTGGAGCAAGGTTGGCTGAGACCGACCGCTGCATCCTCCTCAGATGGAGGTTCCATCGACTTGTCCACTGGCCAGGACAAGGTACTGTTGTGGGAACAAGGGCTCCAATAGTGACCTTATGAGGGACATCTTTGCCATCCAGGACAAGGAAATTGGTAGCTTTACCTTAGCTGAAGAAATAATAGTCTGGTTTGGTGTATATTAGGGAGAGTTTGTCAAAATAGGTTACTGAAATGTTACAGCAAGGGGTCTGGACAGCTCGACAGGAGTAAAGGGTCAACGTTTTGCAAGAGGAGTTGCTTGAGCGCTGTAAAAAATGGGCCAAGTGACTTGAGCACTCGCACTGACTGGGAGACAATGGTCCTCAGAATGCTGTTCCCATTGGGCTCTCCCTTAGCTCTATTGTACATGGTCTTGGTGACAGTATCAGTTTCTGAAAAGAGAAAACGGGGTTGATCATTTTTATCCTCACTTGGCTTGCGTCTGCAGGAAAAATCAAAAAAGCATGGTAACGACATGGTAAC
>NW_025171175.1:0-1797 GCF_004010195.1 Chiloscyllium plagiosum | reverse complement strand
GTACCAACCCATGCTGCAAGTTCACCCACCTTACTCCATGACATTATTCCAGACTGTCAGGTCCACCCAACCTGTAAAAGATGGTTAATTATCATAAACGCTGCACTTGTTTAATTTTTAAACTGAACTTTTTTTGATGAAATTTGTAACTTTGTGTCTCGTGATCTGTGAGTTGGCTACAGCTTCAAATACGTCCAGGTAATAATTACCGGGACAAAGGTAACCAGATGAGACCCTGGTGAAAATTCATAGCCAGTAATTGTAGGGACAATAACCTCACAGAGGGGAAGGGAGAACAGCACAGCCTCAGCCTCCAAACCTGGGCTGGTAACAAAGGGAAAAATCATCATATTGTGTCATATTTGCAAAGGAATCAAGAAGGCAATTTATCTTTGAGCAGAGGTAGTCTATTCAGCCCATCAGGTTTGTTCTGCCATTCCATGTGCTCATGGTTGATTTAATAATCTTCAACTACGCTTTCCTCCTCTTTCCCCATAACACTTATTTCCCTCAATGAATGAAAATCAATCTCAGCCTTGAACAGATTTAATTACCCAACCCCATCACCCCTCTGCAGTACAGAATTCCATTGATTCACAAAGCTCAGAGAAGAAATTCTTCCTCATTTCTGTGTTCAATGGGCAAAACCCTTACTCTGAGATAACACCCTCTGGTGCTGCACGCTTTCACGAGGTGAAGCAACCTCTCGACATCTATCCTGTCAGGTCCGCTGAGAATGGGATATTTTTCAGTAAGGTTTCCTGTCATTCTTCTAAGGTCCAATGAGTAGATACCCAATCCACTCAATTACTCCCCATAACACAAGCCCAGCAAACTTGTGTTTGTGTACCTTGTTTGGACTGCCACCAAGAGCAATATATCTTCCCTTAGATAAGGGGCCCAAAACTGTTCAGAGCCTCCCTGTTATGGTATGACAAATAGCTTTAACAAGATCTTCCTGTTTTTATATTCCATTCCCTTTGACATAAAGAACAACACCCTATTATCCCCCGAATTTGGAAGTTAGTTTCTTGTGATTTATGCTCAGTAGGAACAATGGATATTTGTCCAGTGAATATAAACTACATGGTAACTTTAAACTGACATCTGAAAAGGCCCACCACATGACTGAATCTCCACCAATATCTGAAAAGTTTTGAAAAGCTGTGCTTGATCTGCTAAAACTCAAACCTCCCATCCGCTTTGTAACTGTAGAAGTCAGTTGAATCTACAAGACCAGCACAAAGACAGTGAGATGGCAGATTACTTGCTGTCTCAAGCCCAAGTGAACCTCTTTGCAATATAGTTTCTTAAAAAAAAACTGGAGGTGAAATCATACAGGTAACTTAACAACGTGAGCTATGGTGAGTTGTGTGGCAGAATCTGGTAGCAGGTGCAGCAAGGTCTAATTCCATGTCAATATAATCTTAGCATCATACAGTCTTAGAGCTGGACAGCACAGAAACAGACCCTTCGGTCCAACCTGTCCATGCTGACCTCATATCCGAAATTAATCGAATCCCATTTGCCAGCACTTGTGCCATAACCCACCAAACCCTTCCTATTCATATATCTATCCAAATGCCCTTTAAATGTTGTAATTGTACCAGTCTCCACCACTTCCTCTGGCAGCTCATTCCATACAAATACCACCCTCTGCGTGAAAACGTTTCCCCTTAGGTCTCTTTTATATATTTCCCTTCTCATCCTAAAACTATGCTCTCTAATTCTGGACTCAACTATCCCAGGGAAAAGATCTTGTCAGTTTTCCATATCCATGCCCCTCAAGATTTTACA
>NW_025171174.1:0-1797 GCF_004010195.1 Chiloscyllium plagiosum | reverse complement strand
GGCCAATTCATTTAACCTCCACATCCCTGGATACAATGGCCAATTTACCTAACCTGCACATCCCTGAATACTATGGCTAATTCACCTAAACTGTACATCCCTGGATACTATGGCCAAATCACAAAACCTGCACATCCCTGGATACTATGGCCAATTCACCAAACCCGCACATCTCTGGATACTATGTCTCTATTCACCTAACCTGTACATCCCTGGATCCTATGGCCAATTCACCAAACCTGCACATTCCTGGATAATATGGTCAATTCACCAAACCTGCACATCCCTGGATACTATGGCTAATTCACCAAACCTGCACATCCCTGGATACTATGGCCGATTCACCTAACCTGCACATCCCTGGATACTATGGCCAATTCACCAAACCTGCACATCCCTGGATACTATGGCTAATTCAGCTAACCTGCACATCCCTGGATACAATGGCCAATTCATTTAACCTCCACATCCCTGGATACTATGGCCAAATCACCTAACCTGCACATCCCTGGATACTATGGCTAATTCATCTAACCTGCACCTCCATGGATACTGTGGCTAATTCACCTAACCAGCACCTCCATGGATACTATGGCCAATTCACCTAACCTGCACATCGCTGGATAGTATGGCCAATTCACCTAACGTGCACATCCCTGGATACAATGGCCAATTCACCTAACCTGCACTTCCCTGGGGACGATGGCCAATTCGCCTAAACTGCACATCCCTGGATACTATGGCCAATTCACCTAAACTGCACATCCCTGGATAGGATGACCAATTCACCAAACCTGCACACCCCGGGACACTATGACCAATTCACCGAACCTGCGTACCCCTGGATACAATGGCCAATTCAGCAAACCTGCTCACCCCTGGATACTATGGCCAATTCAGCTAACCTGCCCATCCCTGGATACTATTGCCAATTCACCTAACCTGCACAACCCAGGCTACTGCGTCAACTTCACCAAACCTGCACATTACTGGATACTATGGCCAATTCACCTAACCTGCACATCCCTCGATACTATGTCAAATTCACCAAAACTGCACACCCCTGGATACTATAACCAATTCCCCAAAACTGCACTTCTCTGGACACTATGGCCAATTCACCTAACCTGCACATCCCCAGATACTATGGCCAATTCACCGAAACCGTACATCCGTGTATCCTCTGGCCAATTCACATAACCTACACATCCATGGATAATATGGCACATTTATTAAACCTGCACATCCCTGGATACTATGGCTAATTCATCAAACCTGCACATCCCTGGATACGATGGCCAATTCACATAACCTGCACATCCCTGGATACTATGGCTAATTCACCTAACCTGCACCTCCATGGATACCTATGGCCAATTCACCTAACCTGCATATCCGTGGTTACTATGGCCAACTCACCTAACCTGCACATCCCTGGATATTATGGCTAATTCAGCTAACCTGCACATCCCTGGATACAATGGCCAATTCATTTAACCTCCACATCCCTGGATACTATGGCCAAATCACAAAACCTGCACATCCCTGGATAATATGGCCAATTAACCAAACCCGCACATCTCTGGATACCATGGCTCTATTCACCTAACCTGCACATCCCTGGATCCTATGGCCAATTCACCAAACCTGCACATTCCTGGATAATATGGTCAATTCACCAAACCTGCACATCCCTGGATACTATGGCTAATTCACCAAACCTGCACATCCCTGGATACTATGGCCGATTCACCTAACCTGCATATCCCTAGATACTATGGCTAATTCACCTAACCT
>NW_025171173.1:0-1797 GCF_004010195.1 Chiloscyllium plagiosum | reverse complement strand
ATAAACAGATCAATAATTAAAAACTGATAAATAATAGCAAGTGGCATTTGTTTATTTTACTGAAAAAGTAATTGATCTTTTCTTACATTTATAGCACTGGAGCATAAAGCTCAATGTGCTGTTTGAAATAAGATCTTCGCAACAAAATAAACTTGATGGCCATCATTACTTTGTATATTTAAGCTTTATGACTGCAACTTTCTCGATTATTTTCCAAGGAATATTGATTGAGTGGAATTAGATACATATTGCTATTAGTGAACTGACGAAAATATATAGTATGGAATATCGCTATCTACTTCTGCTCAGTGATTTTGCATTGTTGCATATCTCGAATCCACCTTGGATGATGCTCACCAAAGATCGGAGGCACATTGATGACATTGGTCAAGTCGTTAGAGTACCTAAAATCTAAGTGGTGGTTGGTGATTCCACGTAGGACAGTAGTATCATGTCGATAATCTGACATATCCTACAGACGTTGCCATGGCAGATTTGTGTGGTGTGGTTGTCAATATTGTGCTGGAGTCTGTGTTGCTTACTGTGGACAATGGTCTGTTTTAGGTTCGGCGTTTGATTGTGAAAAGTGGAGGGGTGGGAATATTTTGGTGAGGTATTCAACGTCGACGATCATGTCTCAAAGGCTGTGGAGAGCATGATGCAGTTTCTTCACTCCGGTGAAGTAGTGGACAATGAAGTGTACCATTTCGGTCATATTCCTTGTCTGTCTTCTGAGGAAGTCATTACAGATTTTCACTGTGGTGCAAAGGAATTGGCGACTGATGAGCTGAGCATTATATCCCGTTATTCTGAGGGTGTCCTTCAACATCTTCAGGCGTCCATCACATTCTATCCTCATCCGAGCAGATCCCAAATCCATCAGGCTTGACCAGGGGCAACGGCTGTTTTAATATGTTTGCTTGGGACGCTTGAGAAGTGTGGAATAATGAGGTAATCTGTAGGCTTGCTGTAGGGTGTGGTGCTGAGATGCTCATCTTTAAGGGTGGTGTGTATGCCCAGGAAAGAGACTGATTCTAAAGAGTAGTACAGGGCAAGTCTCATGGTGGGGTGAAACTTGATAAAGTGATGCAGTTGTTTCAGGGATTCTCTTCAATGAGTCTAAAGGAAGAAGATGTCATCAATATATCTGCTTTGCGACTTTTGAGAAGATTTGTAGCTTATGTTGAGGATCAGGTTTTCAGTTAGCTCGCTGAGCTACAAGGTTTATTTTCAGACGTTTCGTAACCATGCTTGGTAACATCATCAGTGAGCCTCCGGTGAATCGCTGGTGGTATGTCCCGCATTATATTTATGTGTCTTGGTATCTTAAGGTGGGTGATATCATTTCCTTTTCTTTTTTTCAGAGGTTGATAAATGTGGTCCAAATCGATGTATTTATCAATGGAGTTCTGGTTTGAATCCCAGGCCGCTACGAATTACCGTGCTTATCTCTGTTTAGTCTGTCAAAGGATGAATGTGTTGTCCTAGTCAGAGTGGTGTCCCTCTTGGGGACGGACCATTGAGGAGACCAGTGACCATATACTTGACAACAGAAGTAATTATCCCATCACCCACAAGCAGACCTGCATCAGAACATTATTCAAACGTGCCAGGACACACTGCAGTGCCCAGGAACTACGAGCAGCAGAAGAAAAGTACCCATACAGTGTATTCAAGAAGAACTCAATAAACACAGTCAACCGATTCCGAAACAACAAACTCAAACAAGCAGAAATGTAGCCACATTGTAATACATCAAAGACATCTTCCAAATGATTATGAGACTACTCCAACCCC
>NW_025171172.1:0-1797 GCF_004010195.1 Chiloscyllium plagiosum | reverse complement strand
TAATGTTGGTGTCGATCTGTCCTGCACACTGTTGCAGCGTGTGGTGTGATGTTGGTGTACATGTGTCCTGCACACTGTTACAGTGTGTGGTGTAATGTTGGTGGTGATCTGTCCTGCACACTGTTACAAGGTGGGGTGTAATGTTGTTGTCGATCTGTCCTGCACACTGTTACAGGATGGTGTGTAATGTTGGTGTTGGTCTGTCCTTCACACTGTTACTGGGAGGTGTGTAATGTTGTCGATCTGTCCTGCACACTCTTACAGCATGTGGTGTGATGTTGGTGTACATCTGTCTTGCACACTGTTACAGGTTGGTGTGTAATGTTGGTGTCGATCTTTCGTGCACCCTGTTACAGGGTGGTGTGTAATGTTGTCGATCTGTCCTGCACAACTTTACAGGGTGTTGTGTAATGTTGGTGTCGATCTGTCCTGCACACTATTACAGGGTGGGGTATAATGTTGGTGTTGATCTATCCTGCACACTGTTACAGGGTGCTGTGTAATGTTTGTGTCAATCTGTCCTGCACACTGTTACAAGGTGGTGTGTGATGTTGGTGTCGGTCTGTACTGCACACTGTTACAGGGTGGGGTGTAATGTTGGTGTCGATCTATCCTGCACACTGTTACAGGGTGCTGTGTAATGTTTGTGCCAATCTGTCCTGCACACTGTTACAAGGTGGTGTGTGATGTTGGTGTCGGTCTGTACTGCACACTGTTATATTGTGGTGTGTAATGTTGGTGTCGGTCTGTCCTGCACACTGTTACAGGGTGGGGTGTAATGTTGGTGTCGATCTGTACTGCACACTGTTACAGCATGTGGTGTGATGTTGGTGTTGATCTGTCCTTCACACTGTTACAGGACGTGTTGTAATGTTGTTGTCGATCTGTCCTGCGCGCTGTTACAGGGTTGTGTGTAATCTTGGTGTCGATCGGTCCGGCACACTATTACTGGGTGGGGTGTAATGTTGGTGTCGCTCTGTCCTGCGCACTGTTACAGGGAGGTGTGCAATGTTGGTGTCGATCTGTCCTGCACACTGTTACAGGGTTGTGTGTAATGTTGGTGTCGATCTGTCCTGCTTGCTGTTACAAGGTGGTGTGTAATATTGGTCTCGATCTGTCCTGCACGCTGTTACAGGGTGGGGAATAATGCTGGTGTCGATCTGTCCTGCGCACTGTTACATTGTGGTGTGTAATGTTGGAGTCGATCTGTCCTGCACACTGTTACATTGTGGTGTGTAATGTTGGTGTCGATCTCTCCTGCATGCTGTTGCTGCGGGTTGTGTAATGTTGGTGTCGATCTGTCTTGCACACTGGTACATCATGTGCTGTGATGTTGGTGTACATCTGCCCTGCACACTGTTACAGTGTCTGGTGCAATGTTGGTGTTGATCTGTCCTGCACAATGTTACAGGACAGGGTGTAATTTTAGGTGTCGATCTTTTCTGCACACTCTTACAGAAGGGGGTGTAATGTTGGTGTCGATCTGTCCTGCACACTATTACAGTGTGGTGTGTAATCTTTGTATCGATCTGTCCTGCATGCTGTTACAGTGTGGTGTGTAATCTTTGTATCGATCTGTCCTGCGCACTGTTACAGGATGGTATGTAATGTTGGTGTCGATTTGTCCTGCATGCTGTTACAGGATGGTGTGGAATGTTGGTGTTGATCTGTCCTGTGCATTGTTATAGTGTGGGGTATAATGTTGGTGTCAATCTGTCCTGCACTGTGTTACATTGTGGTGTGTAATGTTGCTGTCGGTCTGTTCTGCATGCTGTTACAGGGTGGGGTGTAATGTTG
>NW_025171171.1:0-1797 GCF_004010195.1 Chiloscyllium plagiosum | reverse complement strand
TCATTTACTTCCTGCCCCCGTATGAATTCTGTCGTGACTTATGACCAAGGACATCCAGGTCCCTTTCAACAAAATAACTCGCCAACCTCTCTACCGTTTAATAAATATAAATGTACATGATGATATTTGTTGTTCACATCTGAATCCTTTTTATAACTTGTGAACAGCAATTGCCCAAACACTGATCCTGCTGCCACCCATCAATCCTTCATTCCAGAGAAAAACACTACTCTTCTCGTGTCCCCATTACCCAATGTTTAATCCATGAGGTATATATTCCACCCCTACCTACCCATGGACTCTAACATTCCCCATTCACCTGTATTCAAACATGTCAAGCGCCTTATAAACTTACAAATACTCCACCCCGATTGGTTCTCAACTGTCGATGTCACAACGGACCATCTCCATAAACAGATTTGTCAAAGATCATTTCCCTTTCCTGAATCTCGGCCGACTCTACCAAATCAAATCATTATTCTCCAAGTGTCTAGTTGTCACATTCCTTACAAAATGTTCCAATGTTTTTTTTTCTCACAGCTGACATCAAGCTATTTCGTTTTCTGTTTTCCCTCTCCATCCTGTTTTAAACAATACAATTTACAATAGTTGTTTTCCAGTCTGCAGCATCCTTTCAGCAGGGTTGGAAGGCAGTAAATCTCTCCCGGATGCTACACATTGTCTCTGATTTATCTCGGAACTGTCTTTTGACGTTCTTTCCTCCTGGATTGGAGAACTGCATGTCAGCCAATCTGTTTCCTGCATTTGTTTTTTGACATTTGTGTGCTTATTGGATGATACCATATTAGAGCAGTTACTGTATAGTCGTTAGATAAACGATTATTTTGCTGAGTTTTCCAACAGAATTATGTTATTGCAAGTTCCTCTTACATTTGTTGTTGTATTTTATCAACAGTCTTCGGATAAGTTGTGTTTTGCTTCATGTCGAATATTTTGACCAAGTAAATTCTATCTCAAACAGAGCACCTCACGTATACCAGCGGAATAGGCCGAGCTGGAAGAGTGATAATCATGTCAGGAATTCTATCGGATACTCAATCCACCTCTCAGATCCAGCCCAGACACGTATAAGCCCAGATGAGATACCTGCTCAGCATGAAGCACTGCGTAGACCAGGGTAGTGTACTGCCCAGCAATCCGTCGAGGATATAACACTATTTAGAGCTCATCAGTTCACGACTTATCTGTCCAACAGTGCACTGATCTATAAACTCGTATTAGATGATCTGTTCAGCACAGGGCGCTGTGCAGAACATACAAAGGCATTGTTCTATACACACTGACTGGATATCAGTGCATTATGGGGAGATGTGCAGTGGATAACATAAAAGTTATTTATTAATCTGGAGCAGTTACCTTCCCAGCATACACAGCTGTGTACACCAAGCATTGCATTGCTGAGTAACACTGTGTTAGATCACTGCCCAGCGTGGGGAAACTTGCAGCTCATGCTGGAAGTGACAGGATGTGCAACTTCCTCCATTTAGAGCTCCATGCCTTCATTGTGGCATGACACAGGAGTGTTGTGGGTATGAAACTCACTGCCAGAGAGGGGTGGCGGGGGTATCAGTTAAAATACTAACAAATGGGAGCAGTTTGGTTAAATGCGAGGGGGAGATTGAGAGAGAATTTCAGAGAAGGATCTGATGGTAGATTTAAAAATTGTAAAAGGAAAACATTTCGATAGCAGCTTGCAATATAGGTCACTGTTTACAAGAACGGTGGGTGAGCAGGATATTGGTATAAATTAAGATGATATAGAATTTTGGATAAGCA
>NW_025171170.1:0-1797 GCF_004010195.1 Chiloscyllium plagiosum | reverse complement strand
TCCGCAAATCATTGAACGCCAAGAGCTAAATTCATTAAGTCAATAATAGAAAAGAACATATTGAATCTTTGATCCAGACTGCTCGTATTAATTCGATGTGCCGAGCATCCTTCATTCATTCAATGCGTCTACCTTATTTCATTCATTCAATGAAGCAAACGGCACTTGCTAATCAATCAGCAGATTTTTTCTCATTCATTCACTACCTCGACATTAACGCATTGATTGAAGGAAACACACTGCCCACATTCATGCAATGTGTGCAACGTCCCCCAATTACTACATCTGTTCAGTTTAAGCCATTCATTCTAGTAAACACACTACGCTGGTTCATTCAATGAGAAGAGCTTCTCCATTCATTCAATGGGTGAAGCTTAACTCAGTCATTCAAGGAAGCAGACTGCCCTTGCTAATTCAATGAGTAGATTTCCTCATTCATTCACTGTCTCGATTCAAGGAAAAATCCTGAACACATGCATCCAATGTGTGCAGCTTCCCCCAATTATTCTATCTGTTCAGTTTAAGCCATCCCTTCAAGGAAACAAACTACATTTGTTTATTCAATGAGTAGAGCTTCTCTCTTAATTCAATGTGTCATGTTTAACTCATTCATTCAGTCAAATAATTGTTAGATCAATGAGTACAACTTCTTTTTTTATTCAATGTCTCGAGCTTAACGCTTTCATTCAATGAATCAAACTGCATTCATTCCTTTATTGAGTCAAACTTCAATCACTGATGCAATGAATCAAAAGTTACTCATTGATCCAATGAAACAACTTCCAGTCACCAATTTAGTGTATCAAGCTGCTATCATTGATTCAATGAAACAAACTTAAGATCAGTTATTTAGTGATTCCATTTGCATTGATTCTTTCTTTGTACCAAACTGCACTTATCCATTGAGAGAAATACGCTGCACGTGCTAACCTAAACAGTATAGTTTACGCAAATCATTGTACGCCAAGAGCTAAATGTATTAATTCAATAAAAGAACAGAACATATTGATTCTTTGATACAGACTGCTCGTATTAATTCGATGTGCCGAGCATCCTTCATTTATTCAATACGTCTACCTTAATTCATTCATTCAATGAAACAATTGCACTTGCTAATCAATGCGCAGATTTTTTCTCATTCATTCACTACCTCGACTTTAACGCGTTGATTCAAGGAAACACACTGCCCACGTTCATTCAATGTATGCAACTTCCCTCAATTATTACATCTGTTTAGTTTAAGCCATTCATTCTAGTAAACACATTACGCTTGTTCATTCAATGAGAAGAGCTTCTCTCTTAATTCAATGTGTCAAGTTTCACTCATCCATTCAGTCAAATAATTGTTAGTTCAATGAGTACAACTTTTTTTATTCAATGTCTCGAGCTTAACGCTTTCAATTCAATTAATCAAACTGCATTCATTCCTTTATTGAATCAAACTTGAATCACTGATGCAATGAATCAAATGTTACTCATTGATCCAATGAAACAACTTCCAGTCATCAATTTATTGTATCAAGCTGCCATCAATGAAACAACTTAAGATCAGTTATTTAGTGATTCCAATTGCATTCATTCATTTCTTGGACCAAACTGCACTTATCAATTGAGGGAAATACGCTGCACGTGCTAATCCCTTCAAGGAAACAAACTACATTTTTTTATTCAATGAGAAGAGCTTCTCTCTTAATTCAAAGTGTCAATTTTAACTTATTCATTCAGTCAAATAATTGTTAGATCAAGGAGTACAACTTCTTTTTATTATTCAATGTCTCGAGCTTAACGCTTTCATTC
>NW_025171169.1:0-1797 GCF_004010195.1 Chiloscyllium plagiosum | reverse complement strand
CTCTAAACGCACAGAAGAAAAACAAAAATAAATAATAAATAATTAATAAATAATACGGCTCAGCATAACAAAGTGATAGCTCTCGTTCTTCGAGAGCATGAACTGATACACATTCATACGTTCATAATTCTTCATATGTGATTCATTAGACAATATCGATTGGGCTATATAAAATCCCTTTTTAGAGTGGCAGATAAGCATGTATCGCGGTAATCCAAAAAGGGTTGTCATATCTTCTATAAATCTCTGCTTTTCGGTGGACCATACTGGTGAGAATGTCCAAAGGGATATTCTCCATGACGAGCTTACAACCACCCAACAGACCCGGAGGTTTTTCAGACATCCAACATAACAGAATATTTTTACGAGCACAGGAAGTATGGGGGAGATCCAAAGGGATATTCTCCATGACGAGCTTACAACCAACCAACAGACCCGGAGGTTTTTCAGACATCCAACATAAGAGAATATTTTTACGAGCACAGGAAGTATGGGGGAGATACTAAAGGAGTATTGTGCATCAGTATTTACTGTGGAAAAGGATATGGAAGATATAAAATGTCGGGAAATAGATGGTGAGACCTTGCAAAATGTCGATATCACAGAGGGGAAGTACTGGAAGTCTTGAAACGGGTAAAGGTGAATAAATCCCCAGGACCTAATCAGGTGTACCCCACAATTCTGTGGGAAGCGAGAGAAGTGATTGCTGGGACTCGTGCGGAGATATTTGTAGTATGGATAATCACAGGTGAGGTGCCAGAAGACTGGAGGTTGGCTAACGTTGTGTCATTGTATAAGAAGGGTGTTAAGGACAAGCCAAGGAACTATAGACCCGTGACCCTGACTTTGATGGTGGGCAAGTTGTTGGAGGGAATCCTGAGGGACAGGGTGTGCATGTATTTGGAAAGGCAAGGACTCATTAGGGATAGTCAACATGGACTTGTGCGTGGGAAATCATGTCTCACAAACTTGATTGAGTTTTTTTGAGAAAATAACAAAGAGGATTGATGAGGGCAAAGATGGAAAGGCAAGGAATGTTGCAGATAGTCAACATGGACTTGTGCGTGGGAAATCATGTCTCACAAACTTGATTGAGTGTTTTGAGAAAATAACAAAGAGGATTGATGAGGGCAAAGATAGATGTGATCTATATGGATTTCAGTAAGGGTTTTGATGAGGTTCCCCATGGGAGACTGAATGGCATTGTGAGATCTCATGGAATACAGGGAGAACTAGCCATTTGGATACAGAACTAGCCCAAAGCTAAAAGACAGAGGGTGGTGGTGGAGTGTTGTTTTTCAGACTAGAGGCCTGTGACAACTGCAGCGCCACAAGTATCGGTGCTGGATTCACTAATTTTTGTCATTGACATAAATGATTTGGATGCGAGCATAAGAGGTACAATTAGTAAGTTTGCAGATGACTCCAAAATTGGAGGTGTAGTGGAGAGCGAAGAGGGTCACCTCAGATTCACCAAATGGCCAATGGGCTGAGAAGTGACAGATGGAGTTTAATTCAGATAAATGCGAGGTGCTGCATTTTGGGAAAGAAAATCTTAGCAGGACTTAAACACTTAATGGTAAGGTCGCAGGAAGTATTGCTGAACAAAGAGACCTTGGAGTGCAGGTTCATAGCTCCTTGAAAGGTGAGTCGCAGATAGATAGGATAGTGAAGAAGGCGTTTCCTTTATTGGTCAGAGTATTGAGTACAGGAGTTGTAAGATCACGTTTTGGTTGTACAGGACACTGATTAGGCTAGTGTTAAAATATTGCGTGCAATTCTGGTCTCCTTCCTATC
>NW_025171168.1:0-1797 GCF_004010195.1 Chiloscyllium plagiosum | reverse complement strand
CTCTTAGGTAACAGGTCAGAAAGAGTGCAAATATATTCATCTCTTACTATTAACGACTGGTTAGATCCTGTACCTCTCAACATCATAACTGCTTGCCTTTCTTCCTCTGTTCTTTCTGAGTACACTTTACCTACAAAGGCAAATCATTTAATTAGATCGGGCACTAATTCAGTACTGTACACTCTCCTGCAACTCCGACTTTTTTGGGGGTTTCCTCTACTACTTTCCCTAGTGCCACTGGCTCAGCTTCTTTTACCACATCTTTTCCCATGGTGCCTTTCTTTAACAACCAGCACTGTGACTTTACGTGTCCCTCTTTACCACAATGGAAATACCTGAGGCCTTTCATCTCCTTTCCACCCTTACTTTTTAACTTGCAGTAAACACTTATCAGTGTTCTCTACTCTTTGCCTCAATGCATAGAATCTCCCCTTCTCCCAACTTCTATCCCTCACAGGATGAAATTCTTGACCAAAGCTTGTCTTATGCACCAATATGCATTCATCTGCCAACTATGGTGCCCTTCTCACTTCCTGAACTTTCTGTTCATCCATGTGAATTGTTATCATGTCTGGAAGTGAGTTTTAAATTCTTCCAGCTGAATAATCTCTCTTAGAGCCTCATAGGTCTTGTCTATACTGAAGGCCCGTACCCATCTATCAAAATGACAATGTTTAATTAGATTAGATTAGATTCCCTACATTGTGGAAACATGCCCTTCGGCCCAACAATTCTTTTGAACTTAGCTTAAGTCTGACTTGGTTCCTTCTTTATGTTTCTGAACCACTGTCTATACGCTTCTGGTATCAATTCATAAGCACTCAAAATAGCCTGTTTGACCTCTTCAAAATCTCTTAACCCCTCACCTGACAGCGCAGCAAATACCTCACTAGTTCTGCCTGCCATGATTAGTCTGAACTAGCATTACCCACAAGTCCTTGGATCACTCTATCTGCCTAGCCAAGTTTTCAAATGAAATAAAGGAGGTATCAACATATTTTTCATCAAACTGTGGCAGAGTTTTGACATATTTGTATATATCACTATTGTATATATCACTATTTGTATATATCACTCTTTTAATCTCTATCCTTTTAACTTGACTTTACTAACTAAGCCACAACTTCTCAAACTCAAATTCTCTCTCTTTTTCTCTCTCCTTTTCTTCTCTCTCTCTCTCTTTGCTCAGCTATGAACCTCCTCTCTCCTTTTTCCTCTCTCTCTCTCTTTCTCTTTCTCTCTCCCTTTGTTTATCTCCTAACTCCATTTTCCTCAATTGTAATTTAAGTTTTTCTAACTCTTTGCTGCACTTATCTGTTGAGTAATTCCCTTACAATTTCAGCTTTACTTTTGTCCCTGGTTAAAGCCAATTCTAACCTATTTGCTAATTCTAAAAGTAAGATCTTCTTCTTTCCTTCTAAACTTTCTTAGCAAATTTGGGGATCACCTTCAAACCCCAGAACCTCTTCAACAACTTGAAGAGCCATTTCTATTACTTTTAATTTAACCAACCACAAGTAACCAAAATTAAACAAATTGTCTCACCTACGTTTATTTAAAGATCTCGGACACCAACTGGCAAGTGTTTAAATCTACTGGGCCTTTTTTCTAACCCAAATCTATCCCAATCTCGCACTGCAACTGTCTAAACTCGACCAAATCACAGACCTGAGCTCCCAGACTGTTATGACATGAGGTAAACCCTTCTGCTCATTTCACCCTGACACACAGAAAAGCTCACCTCACCTTGTAATCTGTATGCGCATGAGTGACAAAAAACTACCCAAACTCCATTAT
>NW_025171167.1:0-1797 GCF_004010195.1 Chiloscyllium plagiosum | reverse complement strand
TAAAAGCTACACACACAGGTCAGTAATAAACAATACAATAACTGCTACCCACTCAGGTCAGTAATACACAGTACAATAACTGCTACCCACTCAGGTCAGTAATACACAGTACAAGAACTGCTACCCACACAGGTCATTATTAAACAGTACAATAACTGCTACCCACTCAGGTCAGTAACAAACAACACAATAAGTGCAACCTACTCAGATCAGTAATAAACAGTACAGTAACAGCTATCCACACATGTCAGTAATAAACAGTACAATAACTGCGACCCATAATGACTGCTACCCATGCAGGTCATTAATAAACAGTCCAATAACTGCTGCCCAGACAGGTCAACAATAAACAGTACAATAACTGCTACCCAGACAGGTCAGTAATAAACAGTAAAATACCTGATACCCACACATATCAGTAATAAACAGTACAATAACTGCTACCCAGACAGGTCAGTAATAAACGGTGCAATAACTGCTTCCCACTCAGATCAGTAATAAACAGTACAATAACTGCTACCCACGCAGGTAAGTAATAAACTGTAATAAACTGCTACACTCTGAGGTCTGTAATAAACAACACAATAACTGCTACCCACTCAAGGTCTGTAATAAACTGTACAATAACTGCTACCCACTCAGATAGGTAATAAACAGTACAATAACTGCTACCAACACAGGTCAGTAATAAACAGTACAATAACGGCTACCCACACAGGTCAGCAATAAACAGCACAATAACTGCTGCCCACACAGGTCAGTAATAAACTGTACAATAACTGTTACCAACACAGGTCAGTAATAAACAGGACAATAACTGCTACCCACACAGATCAGTAATAAACTGCTACCCAGACAGGTCAGTATTTAACAGTACCATAACTGCTACCCACACAGGTCACTTATAACCAGTACATTAACTACGACGCAATCAGTTCAGTAATAAACAGTACAATAATTGCTACCCACGTAGGTCAGTAATAAACAGCACGATAACTGCTACCCTATCAGATCAGTAATAAACAGTACAATACCTTACTACCCACACAGGTCAGTAATAAACAGGAAAATAACTGCTACCCACTCAGATCAGTAATAACCAGGACAATAACTGCCAACCAGAGAGGTCAGTAATAAACAGTGCAATAACTGCTACCCAATCAGATCAGTAATAAACAGTACAATAACTGCTACCTACTCAGGTCAGTAATAAACAGTACAATAACTGTGACCCACTCAGATCAGTAATAAACAGTACAATAAGTGCTACCCACACCGATGAGCAATAAACTGCTACCCATTCAGATCAGTAATAAACGCTACATTAACAGCTACACACGCACGTCAGTAATAAACAGCACAATAACTGCTACACACACAGCTCAGTAATAAACAGTACAATAACTGCGACCCAATCAGATCAGTAATAACCAGTACAATAACTTCTACCCACACAGATCAGTAATAAACAGTACAGAAACAGCTACACACACAGGTCAGTAATAAACAGTACAAAACTGCTACCCAATCAGATCAGTAATAAACAGTACAATAAGTGCTACTCACACAGGTCAGTAATAAACAGTGCAATAACTGCTCCCCACTCAGATCAGTAATAAACAGTACAAAATGTGGTAGCCACACCGATGAGCAATAAACTGCTACCCACTCAGATCAGTAATAAACACTACAGTAACAGCTACACACGCACGTCAGTAATAAACAGCACAATAACTGCTACCCACGCAGGACAGTAATAAAATGTACAATAACTGCGAACCACGCAGATCAGTAATA
>NW_025171166.1:0-1797 GCF_004010195.1 Chiloscyllium plagiosum | reverse complement strand
TCAGGATGGTGAGTGGCTTGGAAGGGAACATGCCGGTCATGGTGTTCTCATGCATCTACTACCTTTGTCTCTAGGAAGGTAATTGTCATGGATGTTGAAGGTGCTGTCTACGTGTTGGATAGACTGAATGTTTGTAGATGTGTTGCCAATCAAACTGGCTACTTCATCGTAAAAGAGTCAGCAGGCCTGACTCAGATAGACTCGAAACGTCAGCTCTTTTCTCTCCTTACAGGTGCTGCCAGACTTGCTGAGATTTTCCAGCATTTTCTCTTTTGATTTCAGATTCCAGCAACTGCAGTAACTTGCTTTTATCTAATCCACTGATCATCTGGTATGTCTGTATTCAGTTACCTCTCACCCTTCTTCTCTGTAACAAAAACAACCTCAAGTCCCTCAGCCTTTCCTCATAAGACCTTCTCTCCAAACCAGGCAACAGCCTGGGAAATCTCCGCTCCACCCTTTCCAATGCTTCCACATCCTTCTTATAATACTGTGGCCAGAACTGTATGCAATACTCCAAGTGCGGCCGAACCAGAGTTTTTTACAGCTGCAACACGGCTCCGAAACCACTTAGCCCAGCTCTGCAGCTTATCTATGTCCGTCTGTAACCATTCTTCCACACTGTCCAAAACTCCATCGACTTTAATGTTATCCACAAATTTAATGAACCCATCGTACTACACACTCATCCATGTCATTTATTTAAATGACAAATAGCAGTGGCCTCAAAACAGATCCTTGCGGTACACCACTAGTCACTGAACTCCAGGATAAATATTTCCCAAAAACCACCACCCTCTGTATTCTTACAGCTCGTGAATTTCTGATCCAAACCGCTAAATCACCCTCAAACCCAGGCACGACCTACCCTTCACCAAACCATGTTGACTATCTCTAATCAACTTTGTCCTTTCTGGATGATTATAAATCATAACTCTTATAATCATTTTTTAAAGATTAGATTAGATTACTTAGTGTGGAAACAGGCCCTTCAGCCCAACAAGTCCACACCGACCCGCCGAAGCGCAACCCACCCATACCCCTACATTTACCCCTACCTAGAGGAAACCGGAGTACCCGGAGGAAATCCACGCAGACACAGGGAGAACGTATAAACTCCACACGGTCCGTCGCCTGAGGCGGGAATTGAACCCGGGTCTCTGGCGCTGTGAGGCAGCAGTACTAACCACTGTGCCACCGTGCCGCCCAGCCAACACTTTGCCAACACTTTTCCCACAATTGAAGTAAGGCTCACTGGCCTATAATTACAGGGTTGTCTCTCCCCCACTTCTTGAACAAGGGGACAACATTTAGTATCCTCCAGTCTTCTGGCACTATTCCTGAAGAAAATGATGACATAAAGGTCAAAACCAAAGGCACTGCAATCTCCTCCCTGGTTTCCCAGAGAGTCCTCGGATTTATCCCATGTGGCCTAGCGGACGTATCTATTTTCACACTTTCCAGAATTGCTAACACTTCCTCCTTATGAATCTCAATCCCGTCTTGTCTAATAATCTGTATCTCAGTATTCTCCTCGACAACATTGCCCTTTTCCAGTGTGAATACTGATGAAAAATATTCATTTTGTACCTCTCCTATCTCCTCGGACTCCACGCACAAATTCCCATTACTGTTCTTGACTGGTCCTAACCTTTCTCGAGTCATTCTTTTATTCCTAACATAGGTCTCAAAATCTTTAGGGTTTCCATGATCCTACCTGCCAAAGACTTCTCATGTTCCCTCCTGGCTCTTCTTAGCTCTCTCTTAGATCCTTACTGGTTGACTTGTAAATCTCAA
>NW_025171165.1:0-1797 GCF_004010195.1 Chiloscyllium plagiosum | reverse complement strand
CAAGTGACAATAGATTGATGAAAGTTTTCCTCCGAACCATGTTTCAGACACATGCTGATGTTATTTTTCACTAATTGTTTAAAATGATCTGAAATGGAGAGTAGCTTCCATTTCAAATTACAACACCAGGGAGCCTCGGGGAATTGCATCTGTTCTTTTCGACCCTCTGCACTCTGTACCGCCATATAGTTCTCCCTCAGTACCTCAGAAAGTGCTCCCTCAATACCTAAGAAAGTGCCCCCTCAATGCCGAAGAAAGTGTTCTCTCAATACCTCAGAAAGTGCTCCCTCAATACCTCAGACAATACACCCGCAATATCTAAGAAAGTACCACTTTGTTGTGTTTAACCCGCAAAACCCCTCAGACAGTAGCTCCACAAAACATTCACATACTCAACACTTCAGGATGCAGCCCAGCTCCCCATCTCAGACCGCGTTCAAACCCCTTCAGACTGTAAGGACACACATCCACCCCCGTCCAAGAATGGAGCCCAGGTCCCCAGAACATGACTTGTCTCTCTAGATTAATTTTAGAATTTCTACAGTGTAGAAACAAGCCATTCCGTCCATTGGCTACACACTGACTGTCTGAACATTATCGCACGCAGACTCACATCCTCTACTCTATCCCTGTAATGCTACATTTCCCATGGCATCTTTGGACTATGGGAGGAAACTGGAGCACCCGGAGGAAACCCGCACAGATTCAGAGAGAATGTGTAAACTCCATCTCATCTAACCTTTTACAAATCCGTCTCCCATGTGAAACTTTCTCATTTGTCTTCTTGATCATCCCATCAAAAGCTCTATCAAGTTGGACACATTATTTCCACAAACAAAGCCAAGCTGACCATTCCTAATCAATTTTTGCTTTTCCAAATGCATGTAAATTGTCTCTCAGAATAACTCCAACAGCTTACCCACCACTGCCATCAGGCTCACCACTCCATAGTTCAATGGCTGTTCCTTGCAGTCTTACTTCAATAATGGCACATCATTAATCACACTTCAGTCTTCAGGCACCTCATCCATTGCCACTGTTCTGTCCATCTGACAAGGCCATCTCCATCCTTCTGTAACCTAAGGCTATCCTCCTCAGTATTTATCACCCCACCAAACTTCATATCATTCATGACCCCAATGATTAACCCTCCACCATTCAAATCTAAATCTTTTCTAACAACCACATCAGCAAGACCCCAACAGTGAGACATGAATGGACAGAGATTCCTAATTGGGCCGTCACTGTCTGCTTCCTGCCGCTCAGCATTCTGTTCCAAATTCCTTGGATCTTGAGTTTTCATGCTCACTATTAGTTTCCTGTTTGGGTCCTGAAAAAAGCCTTACTGACCTCCAAGCAGACGACAGGAAAGCATTGCCCTTATTTACACACTTGGTGATCTCCTTAAAAAGTGCACTCCCATTGGTCAGACCTGACCACCCTTTAACATAACCATTCTGACTGTTCTTCATGAACTCGTCTCTGTAAATGCTGATTAATTCTATCTCCCCAAATTGCTTCCAACAGACGCCCCACCCACGGTATTAGCCTGAGTGACCTGTCGCTGCCTGGTATATCCCATGCTCCTTCTTGAATAACAGAACCACATGGTCAGTCCGACGACACCTCTCCTGTGGCCAGAGGTGAGTTGAAAATGTTTGCAAGTGTACCTGCTACTTCCTCCTTCACCTCATTCGGTTAACTGAGATGCATTTCCACCGCCTTTGGAGATTTATTGGGTTTTAAGAAGGCCAGACCACACAGAACCATCTCTCTCTCTCTATATGCTAATTCATT
>NW_025171164.1:0-1797 GCF_004010195.1 Chiloscyllium plagiosum | reverse complement strand
CTCCACTTCAGAAACAAAGGGAATTCAGCCAAATCCAACTGTTCCAGAAAGAAATCCAACTACCAGTAGCTTGTCTGAGAAGAATAATTTCAAAGCAGAATAACGTTTGGGTCACTCTATCATTTTACCATTTGTTATGAGTTCAATTTTCTGTGTCTTATATTTTTCTAGAAATTGACCTACTCTGAGGCCTATATCACTGGCCACCTGTCTAAGCTGGTTGCATTTAAGATTGGTGTAAGCAGTGGAGGAGTGGGACTCGAAAAGGAAACAGTGACACTCCAACATTGGTTGGAACACAAATGAGAAATTTACAAAGGGCTGTTCAAGTGGGAATTCCCTTCCCCAGAAGTTTGTAGTGCCTAGATGTCTGCATTTATTCAAAGTTGTTTTTGGTGACATTTGACAGTCAAATGAATTTAGGAAAATGGTATACAGACAGAAAAGTGCTGCTGAGACCACAGTCACATCACCCATAATGTCTATGCATGGTGGAGCGATGGCAAAGTGTCTAAAGGACCACTCCTGCTGCTCAGTCCTATGTTCATATGCTCCATTTAACGCCTCACAGCTGCTTCAAGGAGCAGATGGAGCCCACTTACTTCAAATACCTGGTCCACAGTAACACAGGATCTCATTCAGTCCCTCCAGATTGTCACACACGGTATGCTGTGGGTTTGTAAATACACCTCTGGTCTCTATAGAGTATGCCCTCTCGACAACTTGTGCTTCATTTGTTGGTCATGGTGTAGACCCAGATTCACTGTGACTGCAGCCCCTATACCTCACCCAGGGATGACTTAGAAAATACTTTGCTCTCTCTGATTGCAACGTTCAATAACAGACCGTTCAGGAAAATTACAACCATTAACATTGTAATTACAGAATATGGGGACATATGGAACAGTATCAGGTAATGCGGACGATTAAGCCGTTGTATACCATCAACCATCATGGTTAATCTACTGTTGACATTAATTCCTTTTAATGCCCAATTCTTCACACTCCTTAGCTCGCTGACAGTTCAAAATACATCTAACTCCTCCTTAAATACTTTCAGTGATGTAGCTCCCATAACTATCTAGTCCAGATAATTCCTCACAGTGATTACCCTCTGTGAGAGGAAAACACTCCCTGTACATACACCGTCACCTATTGATATGAACAAAAGGTGAACGCAGGAGTTCAGGAAAGAGTGAATGACCTTGATATCAAGGCAGTATTTGACAGAGGATGGCATCGGGACCACCTACTTATTTGAGCTGAATGGGAATCAGGTGTAAACTTCCACTTTTCTGGGACTTTCAGAGCACAAAGAAAGATGTTTGTGGTTGGTGGCCAATAATCCTTTCAGTTCTGGGACATCTTCTCAAGTTAGCCTCCTCAGCACAAACACCTTCAGCTGTTCCATCAATGTCTTTCCCCATCATAGGATCTGAAGTTGGGATGATGGCTGAAGATCACACAATGTTCAGAATATTTTGTCCCCGACCACAAGAAGAGGGACAGCCCATTCAATCCTCCTGCCTGTTCCACAGGAAGAGAAGGATCAGTACATCGAGCTGTTAAACAGGAACAGGCAGAGGCCAATCAAACACTTTAATCTCATCCATGAGACGACGAGGAGGCTATTCAGCCCCACGAGATAGTTATACAGGAGGGTGTCAGTTATACGCCAACATGACAAACCAATGAAACCGAGACTGCACTGTTTGCTGGCAGTGAGGAGGCAAGTCAAATGTTTTGTGTCAAGTCTCAAGGAGCCATCTTCCATCTCCGAGAAGACACACCCATGTT
>NW_025171163.1:0-1797 GCF_004010195.1 Chiloscyllium plagiosum | reverse complement strand
TCACCTTTATTCGATTTGCTAAAACTGCTCGTGTCCTCTCTTTGCTCTTCTTAACTCTCTCTTTAAATCCTTCCCAGCTTATCTGTAACTCTCCATTGCCTCATCTGAAGCATGTTGCCTCACCAACAAATAGGCCTCCTTCTTCTTCGTAGAAAGACATACAATTTCTGTTGTAAACCATAGTTCCCTTACCTTATCACTTCCTCCCGGCCTGACAGGGAGTCTGTTTTGCTTTATTGATCTAGCATTGTCAGCAAACTTGTTCCCCCTTCGAACAGTCACTCAGCTTTCTTCGTGCAGGGAGTACTAGCCATTTGGGAACAGAACTGGCTCAAAGGTAGAAGATAGAGGGTGGTGGTGGAGGGTTGTTTTTTCAGAATGGAAGCCTGTGACCAATGGAGTGCAACAAGGATCGGTCATGGATTCACTACTTTTCATCATTTATATTAATGATTTGGATGTGAGCAAAAGAGGTATAGTTGGTAAGTTTGCAGATGACACCAAAATTGGAGGTATAGTGGACAGCAAAGAAGGTTAATTCAGATTACAACGGGATCTTGATCAACTGGACCAATGGGCTGAGAAGTGGCAGATGGAGTTGAATTTAGATAAATGTGAGCTGCTGGATTTTGGGAAAGCAAATATTAGCCGGACTTATACACTGAATGCAAAGGTCCTATGGAGTGTTGCTGAACAAAGAAACCTAGAAGTGCAGGTACATCGCTCCTTGAAAGAGGAGTGGCAGGAAGATAGGATAATGAAGAAGGTGTTTGGTATGCTTTCTTTTATTGGTCAGAGTATTGAGTACAGAAGTTGGGAGGTCAGATTACGGCTGTATGGGACATTACGACTGTATGGCTGGGGGCGGCACAGTGGCACAGTGGCACGCACTGCTGCCTCACAGCGCCCGAGACCCGGGTTCAATTCCCGCCTCAGGCGACTGACTGTATGGAGTTTGCACGTTCTCCCCGTGTCTGCATGGCTTTGCTCCGGTTTCCTCCCACAGTCACAAAGATGTGCATGGCCAGACGAAATTGCCCGTAGTGTTAGATAAGGGGTAAATGTATGGGTGGGTTTCGCTTGGGAGGGTCGGTGTGGACTTGTATGGCCCGAAGGGCCTGTTTCCACACTGTAATGTAATCTAATCGAATTAGTTCGGCCACGGTTGGGATATTGCATGCAATTCTGATCTCCTTCCTATCGGAAAGCTGTAGTGAAACTTGAAAGGATTCAGAAAGGATTTACAAGGATGTTGCTACGGTTGGAGGATTTGAGCTATAGAGAGAGCCTGAATAGGCTAGAGTTGTTTTCCCTGCAGCGTCATAGGCTGAGGGATGACAATATCGAGGTTTACAAAATTATGAGGGGCATGGATAGGATAAATAAACAAAGTCTTTTCCCTGGGGTTGTGGAGTCCAGAACTAGAGGGCATAGGTTTAGGGTGAGAGGGGAAAGATATCAAAGAGACCCTAAGGCTCAAGGTTTTCACGCAGAGGCTGGTACATGTATGGAATGAGCTGCCAGAGGAACTGGTGAAGGGGAGTGCAATTGCACCATTTAAAAGGCACCTGGATGGATATATGAAAAGGAGGGGTTTGGAGGGGTATGGGTCAGAACCTGGCAGGTGGGACTAGATTGGATTGGGATGCCTGGTCAGCGTGGACGATTGGGACCGAATGGTCTGTTTCCATGCTGTACACTCTACGACACTGGATTCTATGGATGAAGAGAACATCAAACTGATGAAATAGGAGTTTCAAAGATAAAATCTGGCAAAAGATAGAGACTAAAAAGTGT
>NW_025171162.1:0-1797 GCF_004010195.1 Chiloscyllium plagiosum | reverse complement strand
TCTGTGTAAGTGGGTGTGGGAGTGAGCAGATTCGTTCTCTTCCTGTTTTATAGGCAGCAGGAACTGAATGGACTTCTTTTTGCCCAGAAGTTTTGATGGGCTGAATGACTTTTCCATATTCTTGTGAAACCAGATTGAAGTGCTGAATGTGCTCCTCGTTTAACTGTGGAAATGTACAGTGCTGTAACATGAATGTTACCCAGACTTTACCAGCACAATCTTGAATGTTGTCCAGGTCTAGTTGCACATGGACACAGACTGCTTCAAGAGCTGAAGAGGGACAACTTGTTCTAAATATTATGTAAACTTCATTGAATATCCCCACTTCTGCTCAGTTTTCACTCAATGGGCTGAAAGGCCTCATTCCAAACTGCAGGGATTCCCCGCTGACAAACAGAAGATGCCTGGGCTGAGGGAGCTACTTTGAGGATCTCCTGCAGAGATGCCCTATGACCGAGATAATTGATGCCCACCGATGGTAATCATCTTACATTGTGCCGTGAATGGTTCTAAACAGTGGAGAGGTCACAATCGATTCTCATTGAGTGTGATTTTGCTCAGGCTGCTTGATCTCATCCTCAGTCAAATACTGCCTTGAGTTCAAGACCAGTCTCTCTTACCTGAGCCTATGTATTCCCTCTTCTGTTCATATCAATAGGTCATGATGTAGAAGCAGGCTTTTGTAGGTTGCAACGGGACATTGACAGAATGCAGAGCTGGGCTGAGAATTGGCAGAGGGAATTCAACTGGAAAAGTGTGAAGTGAATCCCCTTGCAAGCTCGAATGTGAATGCAGAATACATGGTTAAAGACAGGATTCTTGGCAGTGTGGAGGAACAGAGCGACCTTGGGGTCCGTGTCCACGGATATCTCAAATTTGCTCCCCAAGTTGATGGTGTGGTTAAGAAGGCATATGGTGCGTTGGCTTTCATATGCAGGGGGATTGAGTTTAAGAGCCGTGAGGTTATGCTGAAGCTCCATAGAGCCCTGGTTAGACCACATTTGGAATATTGTGTTCAGTTCTGCTAACCCCATTATAGGAAGGATGAGGAATCTTTAGACCGAGTGCAGAGGAAATTTACCAAGATGGTGCCCGGACTGGAGGGAAGGTTCTATGAAGAAAGCTTGAGGGAGCAAGGGCTTTTCTCATTGGAGGAAAGAAAGATGACAGGTGATTTGATAGAGGTGTGCGAGATGATGAGAGGCATAGGTAGAGTGAATTGCTAGCGACTGTTTCCTAGGGCAGAAATATCTATCACAAGGGGTCATAATTTTAAGGTAATTGGAGGCAGGTTTAGGGGAGATATCAGAGGTAGGTTCTTTAGACCGAGAGTGGTGGGCGTGTAGAATGCACAGCCAGCAGTGGAAGTAGAGTCAAATACGTGAGGGAAACTTAAGAGAATCTTGGATAGGCACATGGAAGAATGTGAACGGAAGCATGTAGGATAGTCTGATCATAGAGTAGGATAAACGGGTGGCACAACATCGAGGGCCGAAGATCCTGTACTGTGCTCTATTGTTCTTTGTTCTGTGTTCTATGGAAGTGCTCATAGAGGCTGGAGATGGATTTTGATGTATCAGAGAGGTGAGGGCTATGAAGCCATGATCTTAGTGAAAGGCAAGGCAGGCTTGGGAGGTGATTGATCTTCCTTTGTTTCTGATATTCTCACATTCTAATATTGGAAAATTAGATTAGATTAGATTAGATTAGATTAGATTAGATTTGATTAGATTAGATTACTTACAGGAAGGTACCTGGAAGGTATGTTCTGGAATGTTGCAGTCAAGGAGCCCAGAG
>NW_025171161.1:531-1797 GCF_004010195.1 Chiloscyllium plagiosum | reverse complement strand
AATTTATAAAATATTACATGGATTGACTGCCTGAAGGTTCTGCATGTTTTGAGAAAAATTGTGTGCAACTGCAAATACAAATTCACCCCATAAACTTGTGTGTGCGTGTGCATGCAGGAGATAGAGACAGAGTGGCTCCTCCAAATGTGGAATTGAACAAAGCTGTTAGTTTCTCTTTACATTGCAAACAAGCCATCCAGTTAACTAATATTAACTGATCCCATCTGCTATCTGTAATGTCTACTCTGAAAACAATTGCATGCAGTGTTAGGAAAACAAAATGTCATGATAAGACATTGTTGCTACTCTTTTTATGTTTTTTATTGTTTTCTTCACGACAGAGCACTGTACTTTACTCCGGCTATTGACAGGTATTTTCTGATCTTTTTGTCCTCACAGTTAATTTACTCCACAGTACAGACAGGTTTTTTTTATGGCATACTGCTCATAACTGAATGCAGGACTGCAAAATGGGATGTGCAGCATCATTTCCTTTACAAACATACACATGCCGTGAGTGGGCGGCACGGTGGCACAGTGGTTAGCACTGTCAGTACAGACAGGTTTTTTTTATGGCATACTGCTCATAACTGAATGCAGGACTGCAAAATGGGATGTGCAGCATCATTTCCTTTACAAACATAGAGGAGAAAGTGATGGATGCTGGAGATCAAAGTTGAAACTTTATTGCTGGAACAGCACAGCAGGTCAGGCAGCATCCAGGGAACAGGAGATTCGATGTTTCGGGCACAGGCCCTTCTTCAGGAATAACAGGAGATTCGACGTTTCGGGCACAGGCCCTTCTTCAGGATTCCTGAAGAAGGGCCTGTGCCCGAAACGTCGAATCTCCTTTACAAACATACACATGCTGGTCTGACTACCTGTTCCATCCTTTTTCTTAAAAAATTGGTCTGTCACAGTTAAACTAATAGAACACGAGAGCAAAAGCAAAGAGATAAAGATAAAGATAATGTCTACAGAACTTGAAAATACATTAAGATATAATTAATTTAATTTAAGTAGAGTCATAGCGATGTACAGCATGGAAACAGACCCTTCGGTCCAACCCGTTCATGCCGAACAGATATCCCAACCCAATCTAGTCCCACCTGCCAGCATCCGGCCCTTATCCCTCCAAACCCTTCCTATTCATATATCCATCCAAATGCCTTTTAAATGTCGAAATTTGGGAAAGCAAATCTTAGCAGGACTTATACACTTAACAATAAGATTCTAGGGAGTGTTGCTGAACAAAGAGACCTTGGA
>NW_025171161.1:0-457 GCF_004010195.1 Chiloscyllium plagiosum | reverse complement strand
AGAGTATTGAGTACAGGATGTTGGGAGGTCATGTTGTAACTGTACAGGACATTGGTTAGGCCACTTTTGGAATATTACATGAAATTCTGGTCTCCCTCCTATCAGAAGGATGTTGTGAAACTTGAAAGGGTTCAGGAAAGGTTTACAAGGACGTTGCCAGTTTGAAGGATTTGAGCTACAGGGAGAGGCTGAATAGGCTGGGGCTGTTTTCCCTGGAGCGTTGGAGGCTGAGGAGTGACCTTATAGAGGTTTATAAAATCTTGAAGGGCATAGATAGGGTAAGTAGACAAGGTCTTTTCCCTGGGGTGGGGAACTCCATACCTAGAGGGCGTAGGCTTAGGGTGAGAGGGGAAAGATATAAAAGAGACCTAACGGGCAACATTTTCACACAGAGGGGGTACGTGTATGGAATGAGCTGCCAGACGATGTGGTGGAGGCTAGTACAATTGCAACATTT
>NW_025171160.1:0-1797 GCF_004010195.1 Chiloscyllium plagiosum | reverse complement strand
CATCACACGGGAACAGGCCATACAGCCCATCACCCCGATCACACAGGAACAGGAGGAGGCCATTCAGCCCATCACACCGATCACACAGGAACAGGAGGCCATTCAGCCCATCTCTCTAATCACACAGGAACAGAAGGAGGCCATTCAGCCCCACCGAGCCTGCTAGACGAAACGAAGGCCGTCAAATCCCCACAGAGCATCTGTAGAGGTCCAGGAGGAAGTTATACAAACCGCAGGCGTTTGTCACGGTGTCACCCAGGCACAGGGAGAGGAGGCCATGTCACCACCACAGCCTGCTCCATCACCTCGTGCCTGATTTATCTCTCAACTCCATCTTCCTGCCCCGGGGTCAGCAGAAAAAAGGACTGACCTCAACCCCAAACGTGCTGAGTCAATTCCACAGCCTTTTGAAAAGGCCCGGCTCTCGTTTTAACTTCCTGCCTCTCCTTGTTCCTGACATTCCCCACCAACAATTTCTCTCCGCTGGATGTCCGACCCATCTTGAACGTACTGACTGGATCGCCCCCTTGAGCGTGCCAGCTGGCGTCATCTCTGAAAGCTGTGCCCCCAGATCAAATCTCTGCCCAGGAAGTGGCGGGGAGGGTGCGGGTGGGGGTGGGGGGTGGAGGTCGGATAACCCTCTCCATATCTCCCTTGTCAGGTTCCCTCAAGACCCTACCTGCTTCAAGAAGGTCACCTCTCATCTGCCTAAACTCCCCTCAGTACAGCTCCAAGTTATTGGAGTTTAAGATTAGCCTTTCACCAACCTCCCACCCCCCCCGGCCCCCAGAGCTTCAGAATGGGCCTGCGTGGTCATGATTCAGAGAGAAATCACTACCGGATCCCCGCGGACGTGAACCTCATTGGCCCTCCTGAAACAGGACTCCCCGCTCACTCGGCCTAGCGGGGTGACAAAGCCTGGTTAGTAGTTCGGGTCACAGAGCACGGAAACAGCCCCTTCGGCCTAACCGCATCGACCAGGAGGCGGTGAGGTCCGCAGACGGTAGGGACCACAGAGTCGAGAGGGTGTTGCTGGGAAAGCGCAGCAGCTCAGGCAGCATCCGAGCTGCAGGAGAATCGACGTTTCGGGCGAAAACCCCTTCGTCAGGGATGAGGCTGAGTGGGGGGGAGGGGAGGGCACTCCAACCCTCATTCCCGATGAAGAGCAGATGCCCAAAACGTCGATTGTCCTGCTCCTCGGATGCTGCCTGACCCGCTGTGCTTTCCCAGCGCCCCACTCTCGGACTAAGCTAGGCCCCATTTGCCTGCGCTTGGTCCGTATACCCCTGGAACTTTCCTGTCCACATGCCTGTCCAAACGGTGTGAGGGTACCTGCGTCGACCACTTACTCTGGCAGTACATTCCACATGTGACGAAGCTGGCCCCTCAGGTCCCTTTCAGATATCCCCCCCACTCCCCCGCCTAGTTTTAAACTCCCAGTTACCGGATGGGAGTGACCTTCTCCACTGACTCTATTCACACGTGGCACCCCCACCCCCCCACCAACCCCTTATACACATCCGTGAAGGTCACCCCTCACCCTCAGAGAGCGCCTGGGATGACCATTTGTACAAGGCGGTACAGTTGCCACCTCAGAGCCAGGAGGGCCGGGCAGCAGTCCCACCTGTTCCAGAGCTGTGTAATAACATCTCAGGTGGCTCAGTGGGTTAGCACTGCTGACCCACGGCGCCAGGGAACTGGGTTCGATCCCAGACTCGGGGCGACTGTGCGGAGTTTGCACACTCTCCCCATGTCTGTGTGGGTTTCCCCCCACAGTCCAAAGATGTGCAGGTTAGG
>NW_025171159.1:0-1797 GCF_004010195.1 Chiloscyllium plagiosum | reverse complement strand
TCAGTGACAGGGATTGAACCTCAGTCAGTGACAGCGATTGACCCTCAGACAGTGACAGGGCGTGAATCTCAGTCCGTGACTGGGATTGAACATCAGTCAGTGACAGGTATTGAACCTCAGTCAGTGACTGGGATTGAACCTCAGTCAGCGAAAGGTATAGAATCTCAGTCAGTGACAGGGATTCAACCTCAGTCAGTGACAGGGATTGAATCTCAATCTGTGACAGGGATTGACCCTCAGACAGTGATTGGAATGTAATCTCAGTCAGTGACAGGGATTGAATCGCAGTCAGTGACAGGGATTGAATCTCAGTCAGTGATAGGGATTGAATCTCAGTCAGTGACAGGCATTGAACCTCAGAAGATGACAGGAATTGAGCCTCAGTCAGTTACAGGGATTGAATCATATTCAGTGACAGAGATTGAACTTCAGTCAGTGACAGGAATTGTGCCTCAGTCAGTGACAGGGATTGAACCTCAGTCAGTGACAGTGATTGAATCATATTCAGTAAGAGAGATATAACCTGAATCAGTGACAGAGATTGAGCCTCAGTGAGTGACAGGGATTGAATCTCTGTCAGTGACACGGATTCAGCCTCAGTCAGTGACAGGGATTGAGCCTCAGTCAGTGACAGGGATTGAATCTTAGTCAGTGACAGGGATTCAATCATATTCAGTGACAGAGATTGAACTTCACTCAATGACAGAGATTGTGCCTCAGTCAGTGACAGGGATTGACCCTCAGACAGTGATAGGGTTTGAATCTCAGTCAGAGACAGGTATTGAATCTCAGTTAGTTCCAGTGATTGAATGTCAGTCAGTGATAGGGATTCAATCTCTGTCAGTGACAGGGATTGTGACTCAGTCAGTGACACGGATTGAATCTCAGTCAGTGACCGGGAATGAATTTCATTCAGTGACAGGGATTGAGCCTCACTCAGTGATAGGGATTGCATCTCAGTCATTGACAGGGATTAAATCATATTCAGTGACAGAGATATAACCTGAATCAGTGACAGGGATTCAGCCTCAGTGAGGGACAGGGATTGAACTTCAGACAGTGACAGGGATTGAGCCTCAGTCAGTGACAGGGATTGAACTTCAGTCAGTGACAAGGATTGAACCTCCGTCAGTGACAGGGATTGAACCTTAGTCAGTGGCAGACATTGAATCTCAGTCAGAGACAGGGATTGACCCTCAGACAGTGACAGGGATTGAATCTCTGTCAGTGACAGGCATTGAGCCTCAGTCAGTGACGGGGATTGAGCCTCAGTAAGTGACAGGGAATTAACCTCAGTCAGTGACAAGGATTGAACGTCCATCAGTGACAGGGATTGAACCTTATTCAGTGACAGGCATTGATATTCAGTCAGTGATAGGGTTTGACCCTCAATCATTGACTGGGATTGAACCTCAGTCAGTGACTGGGATTGAATCGCAGTCAGTGACAGGGATTGAATCTCAGTTGGTGACAGGGATTGACACTCAGACAGTGATAGGGATTGAATCTAAGTCCGTGACACAGATTGAACCTCAGTCAGTGACAGGGATTGAACCTCAGTCAGTGACACAGATTGAACCTCAGTCAATGACAGTGACTGACCCTCAGTCAGTGACAGCGATTGACCCTCAGTCAGTGACAGGGATTGAATCTCAGACAGTGACAGGGATTGAATCTCAATCAGTGACTGGGATTGAACCTCAGTCTGTGCCAGGGATTGAACCTCAGTCAGTGACAGGGATTGAATGTCATTATGTGACAGGAATTGAATCTCAGTTAGTGACAGAGATTGAATCT
>NW_025171158.1:0-1797 GCF_004010195.1 Chiloscyllium plagiosum | reverse complement strand
GCTCTGGACTGGATAAGAAACAGGGATTCACACTCTAGGGTCAATATTAACTTATTTATTACACTTCAGCCTCTGTCATGAACCAAAAACAGTAATTGCTGGTGAAACTCAGCAGGTCTGGTATCTGTGGGGAGAAAGCAGAATGAATGTTCCGAGTCCAGTGACTCTGCATCAGAACCCATCAGCCTTTATCATGATGTCATCACTATGTGTGCTGAGGGACCAATTATTTACATTTGTTTTAAATGTAAATATGTAAATCAGTTTCACACAACCATACCGTAAGTTGACCTACATTGCACCTTTAATTTAAAATGAAATGGATCACAGTTTGAAACAAATCCTTTCACAAAATGTTTCTATTTCCTCTGTACGTTTCTGTCCAAATTCACCACCATTTTCTGTCCTGGGTCATTTACAGATTTCCGAGGGACAATGGCAGGGATCCGTGTGAGAAAATGTTTAGAATGAGGGCAAACCTTTCCATGCAGTGAGTTTGATGAAGATGGAGACAGAGCTTTCTGCTCTGATCCCTTCCTGCCATGCTCAGTCTGATAATAAACATACTGTAATAATTGCAACGGTGTCTGATCCACGTTTCTGTTAATCCCCAAAGAAACCACATCACCACTAGATCAAACATAGCAGCTTCAATGGGGGCATCAGTCTCTTCTCAGTTCCTTCTCAGATGAATCTGAAGATACCATGAGGTAAGATTAAACTGGGAGACAAGAGTATTGTCAGACTTCCTGAAGGCAGTGGCTCAATGGCTTACCCAGCGTGAGGTGCAGTTCCTGAACACTGTAGTGACTGATACAAGGTCAGTCAGGTAGATCTCAGAGAATATGAGTTCCCTGATCGGGGCTGTTAACCTGGTCCAATCAGGGAGCCCTGGCTGACAGATACAACAGGCGTGTTAGGGGTTCTGCTCCCTCCAGGAGCCAGCTCTGAGCTTGCTGGGTCAGTGTTATAGACTACGTTGGTGTAAATAAAGGGTGACTTGGTGATGGGACACCAGCTTTCAGTGAATTATTTCTGTAATGATGAGAAAAAAGCACGTTCCTGAAGAGATTCACTTGCAACAGGTGTCTTTGAGTTGGGGTCAACATTTCTGGTATCGTGCTGCTATTTGGGAAGCTTGACTCATTCAATCCTGCCATCGAAGACTGGGCCCAGAATGTGGAAAAATGCAGTATTTTTTCCGGCAAATGACATTAGAGCAGATAACAAGCAATGAGTAATTCTCCTGACAGCGTGTGGCCTCACAACCTTTTTGGTTATTAGGAGCCTGAGTTTCCTTGCAGCACCAGACACTAAAACATTTCAAGAGCTGATGGATTTAGTGAAGGTTTGTTACAGACCCAAGCCTGCTCTCATTCTGAGACACCATCGGTATTTCTCGACAATGTGAGAACCTTTCAGGGAAATCCGTATCAGGGCCTGGATGAGGTTAAGACAACTGACAGGGGAATATGATTTTGGTTTAACCCTCAGTGAGATGCTGAGACACCGTTTGGTGTGTGGGCTTTATGAGGTGACCACGCAAAAGCACTGACTAGCTGAAGCCCAACAGGACTTCAAACAGGCACTACAACTGGCTTTCTGGTTGGAAAATGCAGCAAGTGGAGCTGGAGTTACAGGGAATGTTGGCGGAAGTGGACAGCCTCACCAGGCCGACTGAGCTTGGGAACACCACATGAGGGAAGGCCATTGCACAGCCTCACTCAGGACATATCCTGAACAGAGGGACCCTTGGACAGCCCCCAGCAAAACCCCAAAACAAAGCCAAGCCTCGGA
>NW_025171157.1:0-1797 GCF_004010195.1 Chiloscyllium plagiosum | reverse complement strand
TCCCCGAGTGTGTGTGAGAGATATGGAATCCCGCAGTGTCCCCGAGAGTGTGTGAGAGATAGGTAATCCCGGAGTGTCCCCGAGAGTGTGTGAGAGATAGGGAATCCCGGAGTGTCCCCTAGTCTGTGTGAGAGATAGGGAATCCCAGAGTGTCCCCGAGTGTGCGTGAGAGTTAGGGATTCCCAGAGAGTCCCCGAGTGTGTGTGAGAGATAGGGAATCCCAGAGTGTCCCCGAGTATGTCAGAGATAGGGAATCCCAGAGAGTCACCGAGTGTGTGTGAGAGATAGGGAATCCCAGAGTGTCCCCGAGTGTGTGCGAGAGATAGGGAATCCCAGAGAGTCCCCGAGTGTCTCTCTGGGATTCCCTATCTCTCCTCCACATTCTGGGATTCCCTATCTCTCAATGTGGTTGAGCGATAGGGAATCCCAGAGAGTCCCCGAGTGTCTCTGAGAGATAGGGATCCCTGAGTATGTGTGAATGATAGGGAATCCCAGAGTGTCCCCGAGTGTGTGTCAGAGATAGGGAATCACAGAGAGTCCACCAGTGTCTCAGAGATAGGGAATCCCTGAGTGTGTGTGAGAGATATGGAATCCCGGAGTGTCCCCGAGTGTGTGTCAGAGACAGGGAATCCCAGAGATTCCCGAGTGTCTCTGAGAGATAGGGAATCCCAGAGTGTCCCCGAGTATGTGTGAGAGATAGGGAATCCTGGAGGGTCCCAGAGAGTGTGCGTGAGAGATAGGGAATCCCAGAGTGTCCCCGAGTGTGCGTGAGAGTTAGGGATTCCCAGAGAGTTTCCGAGTGTGAGTGAGAGATATGGAATCCCCGAAGTTGAGTAAGAGATTGGGAATCCCAGCATATCCCCGAGTGTGTGCGAGAGACAGGGAATCCTGGAGTGTCCCGGAGAGTGTGTGAGAGATAGGGAAACCTGGAGTGTCCGCGAGAGTGTGTGAGAAATAGGGAATCCCGGAGTGTCCCCAAGTGTTTGTGAGAGATATGGAATCCCAGAGAGTCCCCGAGTGTGTGTGAGAGAGGGAATCCTGGAGTGTCCCGAGAGTGTGTGAGAGATAGGGAATCCTGGAGTGTCCCCGAGAGTGTGTGAGAGATAGGGAATCCTGGAGTGCCCCGAGAGTGTGTGAGAGATAGGGAAACCTGGAGTGTCCGCGAGAGTGTATGAGAGATAGGGAATCCCGGAGTGTCCCCAAGTGTGTGTGAGAGGTATGGAATCCCAGAGAGTCCCCGAGTGTGTGTGTGAGAAAGAATCCCAGAGTGTCCCGAGTGTGTGTGAGAGATAGGGAATCCCCGAGTGTGTGTGAGAGAGGGAATCCCAGACTGTCCCCGCTTGTGTATGAGTGATAGGGAATCCCAGAGTGTCCCAGAGTGTGTGTGAGAGATCGGGAATGCCCGAGTGTATGTGAGAGAGGGAATCCGAGACTGTCCCCGAATGTGTGTGAGACATAGGGAATCCCAGAGTGTCCCCGGGTGTGCGTGAGAGATAGGGAATACCGGAGTGTCCCCGAGTGTGTGTGAGAGATAGGGAATCCCCGAGTGTGTGAGAGAGATAGGGAATCCCAGAGTGTCCCCGAGTGTGCGTGAGAGATAGGGAATCCTGGAGGGTCCCCGAGATTGTGAGAGACAGGGAATCCCGGAGTTACCCGAGTGTGTGTGAGAGATAGGGAATCCCAGAGTGTCACCGAGTGTGTGTGAGAGAGATAGGGAATCCTCGAGTGTGTGTGAGAGACAGGGAATCCCAGACTGTGCCCGATTGTGCGTGAGAGTTAGGGATTCCCAGAGAGTTC
>NW_025171156.1:0-1797 GCF_004010195.1 Chiloscyllium plagiosum | reverse complement strand
GTGAAGACTGACACAAAGTACCTGTTCAATGCCTCGACCATTTCATCACATCGCACAAGTAAATGTGCCTTTCTCATTCTCAAATGGACCAACCTTTACTTTAGCCACTTTTGTTTTCGTTTTATATTTTTATAGAAACATTTGCTATCCGTCTTTGTAATCTTTGCTAGTTATTTTTCCTCATGTTTATCTTTAATGTTTTCCCACCCTTTCAGTTTCATGCTGTTCTTGGCCACTTGGTATGCCTTCTCTTTCGCTTTGATCGCCTCCCTTATTTCCTAAAACATGCAGGGCAGATTACCCCTTTTCTTGCAGTCCTTCCTTTTCACAGGAATATACTTTTGCTGAGCACTTGTACAAAAAAATCTTTTTTGGAAGTCCTCCACTGCTCAATACCTGTTCCACCATATAACCTTTGTCTACTTTAGCCAGGTGCTCTCTCGTTCTATTGCTGTGCCCCTTGTACATGTACAGGACCCTGGTATTGGATTTTACCTTCACACTCCCCATCTGAATTCTAAGTTCTGCTATACTGTGATCACTCGTTCCAAGAGTGCCATACTGTGATCCCTAACTATGAGATTATTAATTATTTCTGTTTCATTACACAGGACCAGATCGAGGATTGCTTTCTCTCTCGTTGGTTCCATTGCATACTGTTCAAGAAGATAATCACGGGTACACTCAAAGAACTCCTCCTCAAATATACAGTGATTGAGCTGCTTCGACCAAGCTACATGCACATTAAAATCCATAATGATAATAGCCGACCCATTTTTACAGGTATTGCTTATTTCTTTGTTTATTGCATTCACCAATGTGATGTTATTATTTGCTGGCCTATAGACTGCACCTATCAGTGACCTTTTCTTCATAGAATTTCTAGTTACCACGCAAATTTATTCAAACTCATTCTCCATCGAACTTATAGCGTCTCTTCACACTACCCTGATGTCGGCCTTATATAACAGAGAGACTCCACCTTTTTTTTACATTGCTGTCTCACCTTCCAAGTAATCTCGTACTCCTGGATATTTTACTCACAGTTGTGGCCATCCTTTTGCCGTGTCTCTCTAATGTCTATTAAATCATTTCCATTCGTGTTGATTTGTGCCATTAGCTCTTCAACCATGTTACAAATGCGACGAGCATTCAGGTGAAGTGCCTTTTTGTTAGGTTTCTCGTCCTCGTGATTTCTCTAATAATATCTCCTTTTGCTTCTTGTCTCTCGTCACCTGTCATTGACGTCTTCACTCCTCTGTTTCCAATGGCCCAACACACCTTCCAAGTGAAGCAACACATGAACTGAACTTCACACAATCCACTCTACTGCAATCACTGCTAGCAATGTGGTTTCCACTATTTTGGGAAATGATGTTTGGACTGGGTGACCACACTGCAGAACATCCAAGTTCTGTCTTCAAGAAGAGTTACAGCGAACCTCAGCGCATGCTGGAAGCACACCACCTCAGTTTCTATTTGGGGATTCTGCAGCCTTCCAGGCCCCATATCAATTTAATTATTTTTTTAGGGCCTGAACTCTCCCATGTCCTATCCCCTATCCCACACGCCAGGCCTTGTTGTCACGTAGCCTGCCACAACACATTACATATGGTTCGCATATTAGCAGTCTCCATTAACAACTATTCACCCTGCTAGCCAGATCATCATCCACTCCTTTGTCCAACTGTTCTTCTCTCTATTTGAACTCTATCCCGGCCTATCGTTTACTCCTTTCCCTCTTCCAACCCCCACTATATCTTTTGCAGATAGACTAACATTTTCCAAGCTATCGTC
>NW_025171155.1:0-1797 GCF_004010195.1 Chiloscyllium plagiosum | reverse complement strand
TGTAATCTAATGTAATCTAATCTAATCTAAATTGGAGGATGACTAACTTGGTATTGGAGGATGACTAACTTGGTATTAGGCAAGATCTTACTTTGGGGCCAGTGACCATAATTCTATGAGCTATAAAAGAGTGATGATAAAGTATAGACCAGATCTAAATTGGAGGATGACTAACTTGGTATTGGAGGATGACTAACTTGGTATTATGCAAGATCTTTAAGAGCTAACTGGGAGCAGATGTTCGCAGGTAAAGGGATGGCTGGAAAATGGGAAGCCTTCAAACTAAAAACAAGGACTGCAAATGCTGGAAACCAGATTCTAGATTAGATGGGCTTTTGCCCAAAATGTTGATTTTCCTGCCCCTCGGATGCTGCCTGAACTGCTGTGTTTTTCCAGCAGCACTCTAATCTAGAACCTAGGATGAAAGGGGAGGCTGGTAGGTGTAGTGAATGCTGGATGACTCGAGGAATTGAGCTTTGGTTCAGACTGGAGGCCTGTGACCAGTGTTGTGCCACAAGGATTGGTGCTGGTTCCACTACTTTTCATCATTCATATGAATGATTTGGATGTGAGCATAAGAGGTATAGTTAGTAAGTTTGCAGATGACTCCCAGATTGGAGGTGTAGTGGACAGCAAATAAGGTTACCTCAGATGACAACGGGATCTTGATCCGATGGGCCAATGGGCTAAGGAATGGCAGATGGAGTTTAATTTAAATAAATGTGAGGTACTACATTTGGAAAAGCAAATCAGGTAAGGTCCGCGGGAGTGTTGCTGAACAAAGAGACCTTGGAGTGCAGGTTCATAGCTTCTTGACAATAGAGTCGCAGGTGGATAGAACAGTGAGGAAGGCATTTGGTATGCCTTCCTTTATCGGTCAGAGCATTGGGTAGTAAAGTTGAGAGGTCACGTTGTAGTTGTATAGGACACTGGTTATGCCACTTTCGGAATATTGCGTGCAATTCTGGTCTCCTTCCTATCAGGAGGAATCTGTGTAACTTGAAAGGGTTCAGAAAAGATTTACAAGGATGTTGCCGGGTTTGGACGATTTTAGCTATGTGGAGAGGCAGAATAGACTCGGGCTGTTTTCCTGGAGCGTCAGAAGCTTTTGTGAGGGGGGTGGGTGACCTTCCACACGTTTATTTTATCCATAATCCTCATGATTTTATAAACAGACAAGGTCTTTTCCCTGGGTTGTGGAGTCCAGAACTAGGTTTAGAGTGAGAGGGGAAAGATTTTAAAAGGGACCTCAGGGACAAGTGTTTCATGCAGAGGGTGGTGCATGGATGGAACGAGTGTCAGAGTAAGTGATGGAGGATGGTACAATTACGGTATTTAAAAGGCATCTGGATGGGTATATGAATAGGAAGGGTTTAGAGCGATAGTGGCCAAGTCCTGGCAAATGGGACGAGATTAGGTTAGGATAACTGGTCGGCATGGATGAGTTGGACTAAAGGGTCTGTTTCCGTGCTGTACACCACTACGACTTTAATTCAGGACTCTGAAATTGTTGATGAAAACCACTTCAGTAATCTGCCCAGTTTTAAGACTACAACATACAGGAGCAGAATTAGGCCATTTGGCCCATTGAGTCTGCTCCACCAGTCGATCATGGCCGATATGTTTCTCAACCCCATTCTGTTGCCTTCTCCTCGTAACCCTTGATCCCCTTACTTATCAAAGACCTATCTATCCCTGTCTTAAATGCCCTCAATGACTTGGCCTCAACAGCGCTCTGCAGCAATGAGATCCACAGATTCACCATCCTCTGGCTGCAGAAATTCATCTTCATCTCAG
>NW_025171154.1:0-1797 GCF_004010195.1 Chiloscyllium plagiosum | reverse complement strand
CAGTCGGGGGATGAACAGTTACAGGAAAAGGGCAGGAAAGTGGATGTGGTAAATGTCAGATCAGCCACGATCCTACTGAATGGAGGAGCAGGCTCAAGGGGCTGAATGGCGTATTCCTGTTCCTATTTCTTATGGTTCCCGAGCCCTTACCTCTGATACAGGGCCATGGTTTCAGTATGTGCCATTACTGAGAGTGCTGATGTTCCCTTGTGTAATATCAACAACTTAGCAGCTGCTGAAACCTCTTGCTCCTTTGTCACCTCTGAACGCAATATGCCAATGTGTTCAGGGGAGGCGATGGTCATCAGCCCATTCACCCAGCTAATGTTCTGGGGACTTGAGTTCAAAACCTGCCACGGCAGATGGTGGATTCTGAATTCAATGTAAATCTGAAATGAAGAATCTAATGATGAAATCGTTGTGGTTTGTTGTAAAAACTTATCTGGTTTCCTGCTGTCCAAACCCCTGTGGGGTTGTTTTCATTGGAGAAAAGAAGGCTTAGGGGTGACTTGATAGAGGTGGACAAGATGATTAGGGGTTTAGATAGGGTTGACCGTGAGAACCTTTTTCCACGTATGGAGTCAGCTATTACGAGGGGGCACAGCTTTAAATTAAGAGGTGGTAGCTATAGGACAGATGTTCGGGGTAGGTTGTTTACTCAGCGAGTCGTGAGTTCATGGAATGCCCTGCCAGTAGCAGTGGTGGACTCTCCCTCTTTATGGGCATTTAAGCGGGCAGATAGGCATATGGAGGATAGTGGGCTAGTGTAGGTTAGTTGGGCTTGGATCAGCGCAACATCGAGGGCCAAAGGGCTTGCAGTGCGCTGTATTCTTCTATGTTCTATGTTCTAAACCTGGTCAGATCGACATGTGATTCAGATCCACTGTCAGCTGGTTGAATCTTCACTGCACTTTCAATCAAAACCTCCAGGCGGACGTTCACTATAACCTCCCTACTTTTGTACTCCGTTTAAAGGCCAATCTCCCTTTTGCATTCCCTATTACTCACTGAACTTGGATGAAGAGTTCATGTCATCCTTACCACTGGCATTCTAATCAACTGTCTCTACTGCAGTCTTGGCAATAGTACATTCACTTTACTAATCCAAGTAATTCATATACATATTGTAAATATTTTTTGCTCCAGCACTGATCCCTGTGGCACGTTGCTAGTTATAAGTTGCGGTCCTAAACATGCCCCTTATCGCTCCTGTATCATTGGTTAGCCAATCATCTATCCATACGATTAGACTATTTCCAATATCATGTGCATATCATTGGCTCTGCCAGCAAGTCTTGCCAAACTGTCCTTGAAAAAGTGGTGGTGAGCTGCCTCTTAAATTGCTTCACAAATATGATGTGGTCTATAATAAAATTTCAGGAGCGAGTTCCAGGATTTTGATCAATAACATTGAAGCAATGCGTATAAGTCACAGTCGGAATGTGGTGTTCACACTTATCTCCTCTTGCTGGTTGAAGTGATGAAGTGGAAGTTGCTCTTGAAGAGCCGCCACTCATATAATCAAGCCAGACAGATCAATTGTGGCCAGAGACTCTGCCATTTTCACTTCTCATCAATCTACATTCTTTCCATCCAAGTTTTAGTCACATCAAACTGCCGCACAATGCTGTTATGGCCACAGTAAACTATAATAACGTGAAGATCGCTGGGATGATTTTCGACAACCGACTGCAATTATAACACAGATCATTGTTTGCAGTTTTGGTGGAACAAAAGACATTATATTGGTGGATAATTACAGAGAGTGCAAACACAGCTATCCATCGATATATATTA
>NW_025171153.1:0-1797 GCF_004010195.1 Chiloscyllium plagiosum | reverse complement strand
CTGTACACTGTCTGTACCCCTCCCTGTACACTGACTGTACCCCTTGCAGTACACTGTCTGTACCCCACCCTGTACACGGTCTGTACCACACTCTGTACACTGTCTGTATCCCTCCTGGTACGCTGTCTGTACCCCTCCCTGTACACTGTCTGTACCCCTCCTTGTACACTGTCTGTACCCCTCCTTGTACACTGTCCGTACCCCTCCCTGTACAGTGTCTGTACCCCTCCTTGTACATTGTCTGTACCCCACTCTGTACACTGTCTGCACCCCTCTCTGTACACTGTCTGTACCCCTCCTTGTACACCGTGTGTACCCCACTCTGTACACTATCTGTACCCCTCTCTGTACACTGTCTGTACCCATCTCTGTACACTGTCTTTACCCCTCCCTGTACACTGTCTGTACCCCTACCTGTACACTGTCTGTACCCCTCTCTTTACACTGTCTGTACCCCTCCCTGTCCACTGACTGTACCCCACTCTGTACACTCTCTGTACTGCTCCCTGTACACTGTGTGTACCACTCTCTGTATACTGTCTGTACCCTTCCTTATACACTGTGTGTTCCCCACTCTGTACACTGTCTGTACCCCTCCCTGTACACTGTCTGTACCTCACTCTGTACACTGTCTGTACGCCTCCCTGTACACTGTCTGTACCCCTCCCTGGACACTGTCTGTACCCCACTCTGTACACTGTCTGTACCCCACTCTGTACACTGTCCGTACCCCTCTCTGTACACTGTCCGTACCCCTCCCTGTACACTGTCTGGCCCCTCCCTGTACACTGTCTGTACCTCTCACTGTACACTGTCTGTACTACACATTGTACACTGTCTGTACCCCTCCCTGTACACTGTCTGTAACCCTCTCTGTACACTGTCTGTACCCCACTCTGTACACTGTCTGTACCACACTCTGTACACTGTCTGTACCCCTCCTTGTACACTGTCTGTACCGCACTCTGTACACTGTCTGTAACCCTCTCTGTACACTGTCTGTACCCCACCCTGTACACTGTCTGTACCCATCCCTGTACACTGTCTGTACCCCTCCTTGTACATTGTCTGTACCCTTCTCTGTACACTGTCTGTACCCCTCCCTGTACACTGTCTGTACCCTTCTCTGTACACTGTCTGTACCCCACCCTGTACACTGTCTGTACCCGTCTCTGTACACTGTCTGTACCCCACACTGTACACTGTCTGTACCCCTCTCTGTACACTGTCTGTACCCCTCTCTGTACACTGTCTGTACCCCCCCTGGACACTGTCTGTACCCCTCCCTGTACACTGTCTGCACCCCTCTCTGTACACTGTCTGTACCCCTCCCTGTACACTGTCTGTACGCCACTCTGTACACTGTCTGTAACCCTCCCTGTACACTGTCTGTACCCCTCCCTGTACACTGTCTGTACCTCACTCTGTACACTGTCTGTACCCCTCCCTGTACACTGTCTGTACGCCACTCTGTACACTGTCTGTAACCCTCCCTGGGCACTGCCTGTACCCCACTCTGTACACTGTCTGTACCCCACTCTGTACACTGTCTGTACCACTCCCTGTACACTGTGTGTTCCCCACTCTGTACACTGTCTGCACCCCTCCCTGTACACTGTCTGTACCCCACTCTGTACACTGTCTGTACCCCACTCTGTACACTGTCTGTACCCTTCCCTGTACACTGTGTGTTCCCCACTCTGTACACTGTCTTTACCACTCCCTGTACACTGTCTGTACCCCACGCTGTACACTGTCTGTAACCCTCCCTGGACACTGCCTGTACCCCACTCTGTA
>NW_025171152.1:0-1797 GCF_004010195.1 Chiloscyllium plagiosum | reverse complement strand
TGCACCCTCAATACCTCAGATAGTTCTCCCTCAATACCTCAGATAGTGTTCCCTCAATACCTCAGATAGTTATCCCACAATACCTCTGAAAGTGCTCCCGCAGTATCTCAGAAAGATCTCCCTCAATACCTCAGAAAGTGCTCCCTCAGTACCTCAGATAGTACTTCCTCAGAACCTCAGATAATTCTCGCTCAGTACCTCAGAAAGTGCTCCCTCAATACCTCAGCAAGTGCTCCCTCAGTACCTCAGACATTGCTCCCTCAATGCCTCAGATAGTGTTCCATTAATACCTCAGAAAATGCTCCCTCACTACCTCAGATAGTTCTCCCTCAGTACCTCAGATAGTTCTCCCTAAATACCTCAGAAAGTGCTTCCTCAACACCTCAGAAAGTGCACCCTCAGGACCTCAGATAGTGCTCCCTCAATACCTCAGAAAGTGCTCCCTCAATACCTCATAAAGTGCATCCTCAATAGCTCAGATAGTGGTCCCTCAATACCCCAGAAAGTGCTCCCTCAATACTTCAGAAAGTGGTCCCTCAGTACCTCAGATAGTTCTCCCTCAGTACATCACAATGTGCTCCCTCAGTACCTCAGATAGTGCTTTCTCAGTACCTCAGAAGGTGCTCCCTCAATACCTCAGAAAGTGCTTCCTCAGTACCTCGGAAAGTGCTCCCTCAATACCTCAGAAAGTGCTTTCTCAATACCTCAGATAGTGCTCCTCAATAACTCAGAAAGTGCTCCGTCAGTACATCAGATATGTCTCCCTCAATACCTCAGAAAGTGCTCCCTCAGTACCTAAGATAGTACTACCTCAATATCTCAGAAAGTGCTCCCTCAATACTTCAGAAAGTGGTCACTCAGTACCTCAGATAGTTCTCCCTCAGTACCTAAGAAAGTGCTTCCTCAGTACATCAGAAGGTGCTCCCTCCATACCTCAGAAAGTGCTCGCTCAATACCTCTGATAGTTCTCCCTCAATAACTCTGAAAGTGCTCCCTTAATACCTCAGAAAGTGTCCCCTCGGTACCTCAGAAAGTGCTCCCTCAATACCTCAGAAAGTGCTCCATCAATACCTCTCATAGTGCTTCCTCAGTACGTCAGATAGTGCTCCCTCAATACCTCAGAAAGTGCTCCATCAGTAGCTCAGACAGTGCTCGCTCAATACCTCTGAAAGTGCTCCCCAAATACCTAAGATAGTTCTCCCACAATACCTCAGATAGTTCTCCGTCAATGCCTCCGATAGTGCTCCCTCAATACCTCAGATAGTTTCTCCTTCAGTACCTCAGATAGTGCTCCCTCAATACCTCAGATAGTTCTCCCTCAATACCTCAGATAGTGCTCACTCAATACCTCAAATAGTTCTCCCACAATACCTCTGAAATTGCTCCCGCAGTATCTCAGAAAGAGCTCCCTCAATACCTCAGATAGTACTTACTCAGAACCTCAGATAGTTCTCGCTCAGTACCTCAGCAAGTGATCCCTCAGTACCTCAGACATTGCTCCCTTAGTGCCTCAGATAGTGCTCCCTTAATAACTCAGAAAATGCTCCCTCAGTACCTCAGATAGTTCTCCCTCAGTACCTCAGATAGTTCTCCCTAAATACCTCAGAAAGTGCTTCCTCAACACCTCAGAAAGTGCTCCCTCAGTACCTCAGATAGTGCTCCCTCAATACCTCAGAAAGTGCTCCATCAATACCTCAGACAGTTCTCCCTCAGTACTTCAGAGTGTGGTTCCTCCATACCGCAGATCTTGCTCCCTCAGTACCTCAGATACTTCTCCCTCAGTACCTCAGATAGTTC
>NW_025171151.1:0-1797 GCF_004010195.1 Chiloscyllium plagiosum | reverse complement strand
AAGCAACCATACAGTCACCGCAATCAGTGAATCCGTCCTCACCTACACACTATTCAGTAACCATACAATCACTGCAAACAGTTTCACAGCGACCCTTCTCCTCAGCTACAGACCTCCCAGAAACCAGACCGTTATTGCAAATAGTCTCCCAGTGTGACTGGCCTCATCTACCCACCTTCCATTAACCATACAGTCACTGCAAATAGTATCATAGATAGCGTGTCCTTATCTACACATGTCCCAGTAACCATACAGTCTCTGCACAGTCGTCCAGTGAGACTGGCCTCATCAACACGCCTCCAAGTTGCTATACAGTCACTGCAAAAAGTCTCATAGAGAGCCTTTCCTCATCTACACACCTCAGTAGCCATACAGACACTGCTCACGGTCTCACAGTGAGACTGGCATAACCTACACATCTCCCAGTAACCATACAGTCATTGAAGACAGTCTCAGTGAGACTGCCCTCTTCTACACATCTCTCAGCAACCATACAGCCACTGCACACAGTCGTTCACTGAGACTGGCCTCATCAACACACCTCCCAGTTACAATACAGTTACTGCAAACAGTCTCAGAGAGCCCATCCTCATCTACACACATCGCAGTAACCATACAGTCATTGTACACAGTCTAGCAGTGAGAAAGGCATCAACAACAAGACTCCCAGTTGCCATACTGTCACTGCAAACAGTCTCACAGTGAAACTGGCTGAATCTAAACATTTCCCAGTAACCATAGAGTCATTGAAAACAATCTCACAGTAAGACGGGCCTCTTCTGCACACCTCTAAGCAACCATACAGTCACCGCAATCAGTCTCACAGTGAACCTGTCCTCACTTACACACTTTTCCATAAGCATACAATCACTACAAACAGTTTCATAGAGACCCTTTTCCTCAGCTACAAACCTCCCAGTAACCAGACAGACACTGTAAACAGTTTCATAGAAAAATTGTCCTCATCTACACACCTCGCAGTAGCCATAAAGTCACTGCAAAGAGTTTCATACAGACCCTGTCCTTATCAACACACCTCCCAGTAACCATACCATCACTGCAAACAGTAATAGTGAGACAGTTTGCAGTGACTGTATGGTTACTGGGAGGTGTGTAGACACTGCACACAGTCGCCCAGTGAGACAGGCGCAAACAACACTACTCCCAGTGACCATACTGTCACTGCAAACAGTCTCATAGAGACCCTGTCTTCATCCACACATGTTCCACTAACCATACAGTCATTGAAAACATGCTCATACAGAGCCTGTCCTCATCCACACCCTTCCCAGTAACCATACAGACACTGCAAACAGTGTCATAGAAAGCCTGTCCTCATCCTCACACCTCCCAGTAACCATACAGTCACTGCGAATAATATCTTAGATAGCGTGTTCTAATCTACACATGTCCCTGTAACCATCAAGTCATTGAAAGAAGTCTCACAGTGAGACTGGCATCTTCTCCATACATTCACTGCACACAGTCGTCCAGTGAGACTGGCCTCATCAACATGCCTCCCAGTTACTATACAGTCACTGCAAACAGAAACACAGTGAGACGGGCCTCATCTACACCCCTCTAAGCGACCATACAGTCACCGCAATCAGTCTCACAGTGAACCTGTCCTCACCTACAAACTTTTAAGTTACCATACAATCACTGCAAACAGTTTCATCTGGACCCTTTTCCTCAGCTACAGACCTCCTAGTAACCAGACAGTCACTGCAAAGTCTCCCAGTGAGACTGGCCTCATCTACCCACCGAGGAGAAAGTGAGGATTGCAGATGCTGGAGA
>NW_025171150.1:0-1797 GCF_004010195.1 Chiloscyllium plagiosum | reverse complement strand
TACTCTGTATCTCACCCCGTGCTGTCCCTGTCCCTATGATGGGGGGACAGTGTAGAGGAAGCTTTACTCTTTATCTAACCCCGTGCTGTCCCTGTCATGGGAGTGTTTGATGTGAACAGTGTAGAGAGAGCTTTACTCTGTATCTAACCCCGTGCTGTCCCTGTCGTGGAAGTATTTGATGGGAAACAGTGTAGAGAGAGCTTTACTCTGTATATAACCCGTGCTATCCCTGTCATGGGAGTGTTTTATGGGGACAGTATAGAGAGAGCTTTACTCTGTATCTAATCTCCTGCTGTCCCTGTCCCGGGATGGGGGGACAGTGTAGAGGGGGCTTTACTCTGTATCTAACCCTGTGTTGTCCCTGTCCTGGCAGTGTTTGATGTGGACAGTGTAAAGGGAGCTTTACTCTGTATCTAACACCGTACAGTCCCCGTCCTGGGATGGGGGGACAGTGTAGAGAGAGCTTTACTCGGTATCTATCCCTGTGCTGTCACTGTCCCTATAATGGGGGGACAGTGTAGAGGGAGCTTTATTCTGTATCTAACCCCATGCTGTCCCTGTCCTGGGAGTGTTTGATGGGAACAGTGTAGAGGGAGCTTTACTCTGTATCTAACACCATGCTGTCCCTGTCCTGGGAGTGTTTGATGGAGACAGTGTAAAGGGAGCTTTACTCTGTATCTAACCCCATGCTGTCCCCGTCCTGGGATGGGGGGACAGTGTAGAGGGAGCTTTACTCGGTATCTAACCCCGTGCTGTCTCTGTCCTGGGATGGGGGGACAGTGTAGAGGGAGCTTTATTCTGTATCTAACACCGTACTGTCCCTGTCCTGGGAGTGTTTGATGGGGGACAGTATAGAGGGAGCTTTACTCTGTATCTAACCCAGTGCTGTCCCTGTCCTGGGAGTGTTTGATGAGGGACAGTGTCGAGAGAGTTTAACGCTCTATCTAACCCCGTGCTGTCCCTGTCCTTGGAGTGTTTGATGGGGAAGAGTGTAGAGGGAGCTTTACACTGTACGTATCCCCATGCTGTCCCTGTTATGGGAGTGTTTGATGTGGACAGTGTAGAAAAAGTTTTACTCTGTATCTAACCCCATGCAATCCCTAACCTGGGAGTGTTTGATGTGGACAATGTAGAGGGAGCTTTACTCTGTATCTAACCCCATGCTGTCCCTGTCCTGGGAGTCTTTGATGGCGATCACTGTAGAGAGAGCTTTACTCTGAATCTAACCCCGTACTGTCCCTGTCCTGGGAGTGTTTGATGGGGGACAGTGTAGAGACGGTTTTACGCTGCCTCTAACCCAGTGCTGTCCCTGTCCTGGGAGTGTTTGATGGGGACAGTGAGAGGGAGCTTTACTCTGTATCTGACCCCGTGCTGTCCCTGTCCTGGGAGTGTTTGATGGAGACAGTGTAGAGAGAGCTTTACTCTGTATCTAACCCCGTGCTGTCCCTGTCCTGGGACTGTTTCATGGGGGACAGTGTAGAGAGAGCTTTACTCTGTATCTAACCCTGTGCTGTCCCTGTCCTGGGGGTGTTTGATGTGGACAGTGTAGAGAGAGCTTTACTCTATATCTAACCTTGTGCTGTCCCTGTCCTGGGAGTGATTGATGGGGACAGTGTAGAGGGTGCTTTACTCTGTATCTAACTCCGTGCTGTCCCTGTCCTGGGAGTGTTTGATGGGGACAGTGTAGAGGGAGCTTTACTCTGTATCTAACCCCGTGCTGTCCCTGTCCTGGGAGTGTTTGATGGGGGACAGTGTAGATGGAGATTTACCCTGTATTTAACCCCGTGCAGTCCCTGT
>NW_025171149.1:0-1797 GCF_004010195.1 Chiloscyllium plagiosum | reverse complement strand
CCTGTCTCTGCGTGTGTGTGACAGACGGAAATACGTACAGATACTCAGAGACAATCACATATACAGAGAGATGTGCAGAGACACATACAGACAGAAGCACACATATCGACTTAAAGAGACACACGTGCACATACAGTCACACAGACATTCACACACAAGCGCACAGATGTTGATGGAGACAGCAAAAGTGATACTATTAGAATTTCTTGTTCCTAAAACTAAATGAGAAATTAATAGATTTTTGGATAGTTTGAATTTACAGGAAATTTGTCCATAATTTCGTCCGGACAGCTGCGCCTTTCACAAGTTTTCGAACGAAATAAGAGAAAGCTGGTTTAGTTAGTAAAGTGCGAAGTTAATGTTGAAAGGATGAAAGCAAGTTGAATCGATGAACCTATTTTACCATCTCTGCGTTTTCCAGTCTATTCAAAATGACCGCTGATGCTTCTGAATTGAGTCGACGTGCTGTCTTGTTCCAGGATGATGAATTAGGAATTGAGAACCTGGAGGATATTTCTACTACAATCAATACCGATCATTGGAAAAGGCCTCTTCCATAGGAAAGGGGACTTTGGGAATGCTGTTAGATCTTCAGCACTTCGACGACCACCCAACAAAGAACAATGAAATACAAAATTACACAGATTGTAATCCACTGGCCTTCTTTAAAAGTTTCAAATTAACAAAGCAACATATTTTGATGGTGTTGTTTGTTGGAACCATTTTATGATACACACCACTAGAAAACCTAATGTGAATTCAGATATATTGTCCTAAAATACAAATGGTGAAATGCGTAAAAGCTTTAAGAAATGCGAAGGTTGCATAACATTGCAAGAGGGAGAAATAATAAATAGACTGCACTTTTTATAAAAATTGTGCATCATGTATTTTGCAAGTAAATGCGTTTTTGAAATGGCATTTTAGTTTTCTCAGGGCGAATACATATCAAAAACATTTTTTAAAAAAAGAATTGAGTGTAATTGTGGACTAAAATGTGAAAAGAGCGACCTTAAAAACAAATCGAAAGTGGAGGATAGCTGCAAGGTTTGACAGCAATTCACCTGATAGTGACCCAATAATTGAAGTGTGATTGGAGATGAACGGAGTTATACACAGATGTAGCCTTTATTTGTGACAAGGAGCTCATTGATGATTGGCCACTAGTTCACCACTGACAAAGGCTTTCTGCTACCAGCAACGATGTGATTGGTTCTCAGGCAACTAAACAGTTTGGGACTCTGAACAAGACACAGGGAGCTGCTCAGGAGCTCTCTCTGTTCGCGGCAGTGATAGGTGCTTTAATCCTGAAGAAACCTGGTTTATTTTTGTTTCAGCTGTTCCAAACGGCTCTGCCTTTTAATGAATGTGTTAGAGACTGTTTGTAAGTATTAACTAGTCCTTCTGCATGGTGTAAATCAATGACAGCCTCCAAGATGCACTGTATAAATTTACCAAGGCTCTAAACAAAGTACATTCCAAAGACATGACAACGAAGAAATGGAAGGGCAGGGGAAGCAGATGAATGGGAGGGTTATGACTTGGAGCCAGTGATCAAATCTGGTTAAATGAAGAGTAGATGACTTTAATTCATAACGTCAGGAAGTATGGGATACAGTGAGATTCGGCGATCTGGATTCGGAATTGGCTGGCTGACAGAAGGCAGAGAGTGGTTGAAGATGGAAAATATTCTGCCTGGAGGACAGTGTTGATTGGGGGCCCGCAGGGCTCTGTTCTTGGGCCTCTGCTCTTTGTAATTCTTAAAAATGACTTGGATGAGGAGGTTGAAGAGTGTGT
>NW_025171148.1:0-1797 GCF_004010195.1 Chiloscyllium plagiosum | reverse complement strand
ACCCTGATCCCCTCACCATTACTGTGTCACTATCTCCCTGATCCCATCAAACTTACTGCGTCACTATCACTCTGACCCGCTCACACTTACTGCATCACTATCCCTCTGACCCCATCACACTTACTGCGTCTCTATCACCCTGATCCCCTCACACTCACTGTGTCACTATCACCCTGACACCATCACACTTACTGCATCACTATTAACCTGACCCCCCTAGTGCGTCACTACCACCCTGACCCTATCACATTTGCTGTGTCACTATCACCCTGACCCTCTCACCCTTATTGCGTCCCTAGCAATCTGTCCCCATCACACTTACTGCGTAACTATCACCCTGACCCCTCACACTTACTTCGTCACTACCACCATGACCCCATCACACTTTCTGCTTCACTATCACTCTGATCCCATCACACTTACTGCGTCACTATCACCCTGATCCCATCTCACATACTGCGTCTCTATCACCCTGATCCACTCACACCTACTGCGGCACTATCACCCTGACCCCAACACACTTAGTGCGTCACTACCACCCTGACCCTATCACATTTGCTGTGTCACTATCACCCTGACCCTCTCACCCTTATTGCGTCCCTAGCAATCTGACCCCATCACACTTACTGCGTAACTATCACCCTGACCCCTCACACTTACTTCGTCACTACCACCATGACCCCATCACACTTTCTGCTTCACTATCACTCTGATCCCATCACACTTACTGCGTCACTATCACCCTGATCCCCTCACACTTACTGCGTCACTATCACCCGGACAACATCACACTTACTGCATCACTACCAACCTGATCCCCTCACACTTACTGCATCACTCTCACCCTGACCCCATCACACTCACTGCGTAACTATCACCCTGAGTCCCTCACACTTACGTGTCACTATCTTCCTGACCCGATCACACTGTGTCACTATCATCCTCATCCCATCACACTTACTGCGTCACTCTCACCCTGACACACTAACACCTGCTGCATCACCATCACCCTGACCCCCTCACACTTACTGCATCACAATCACCCTGATCACATCACACTTACTGCGTCACTATCACCCTGACCCCATCACACTTACTGCATCAATATCAGCCTGATCCCATCACACTTACTCTGTCACTATCACTCTGACCCGATCACACCGCGTCACTATCACCCTGACCCCCTCACACTTACTGATTCACTATCCCTGACCCCAACAGACTTCGTGCGTCACTATCACCCTGACACTAACACACTTGCTGTGTCACTATCACCCTGACCCCATCAACCTTACTGCGTCCCTATCAACCTGACCCCATCACACATACTGCGTCACTATCACTATGACCCCATCACACTTACTGCGTCACTATCACCCAGATCGCATCACACTTACTGCGTCACTATCACCCGAACCACATCACACTTACTGCATCACTACCACCCTGATCCCCTCACACTTGCTGCGTCACTATCACTCTGACCCCATCACACTTACTGTGTTACTATCACCGTAACCCCTCACACTTACTGCATCACTATCACCCTGACCCCATCACACTTGTTGCTTCACTATCACTCTGACCCTATCACACCTACTGCTTCACTATAACCCTGACACCATCACACATGCTGCGTCACTATCACCCTGATACACTCACACTTGCTGCGACACTATCACCCTGACCCCAACACACTTCGTGCGTCACTATCACCCTGACCCCATCACACTTACTGCATCACTATCACCCTGTCCCGCTCATACTTACTGCATCGCTATCACTCTGACCCCATCA
>NW_025171147.1:1358-1797 GCF_004010195.1 Chiloscyllium plagiosum | reverse complement strand
CTGTCACACTGAAACTGTCTGTGACACTGAAACCGTCTGTCACACTGAAACTGTCTCTCATACTGAAACTGTGTCTCACACTGAATCTGTCTGTGATACTGAAACTGTCTTTCACACTGAATCTGTCTGTCACACAGAAACTGTCTCTCACACTGAAACTGTGTCTCACACTGAATCTGTCACTCACACTGAAACTGTCTGTCGCACTGAATCTGTCTCACTCACTGAATCTGTCTGTTACACTGAAACTGTCTCACACTGAATCTGACTGTCACACTGAATCTGTCGTCCACAGTGAATCTGTCTCTCACACTGAAACAGTCTCCCACGCTGAAACTGTCTCACACACTGAAGCTGTCAGTCACACTGAAATTGTCTCTCATACTGAAACTGTCTCTGACACTGAAACTGTCTTCCACACTGAAACTGTCTGTCACAC
>NW_025171147.1:0-1338 GCF_004010195.1 Chiloscyllium plagiosum | reverse complement strand
CTGAAACTGTCTGTCGCACTGAATCTGTCTCACACACTGAAACTGTGTCTCACACTGAATCTGTGTCTCACACTGAATCTGTGACATTGAAACTGTCTGTCTCAATGAAATTGTCTCCCACACTGAAACTGTCTCACACACTGAAACTGTCTCCCACACTGAAACTGTCTGTGACACTGAAACTATCTGTCACACTGAAATTGTCTCTCATACTGAAACTGTCTCTGACACTAAATCTGCCTTCCACACTGAAACTGTCTGTGACACTGAAACTGTCTGTCACACTGAATCTGTGTCTCACACTGAAACTGTCTCTCAGACTGAAACTGTCACCCTCACTGAAACTATCTTCCACACCGAAACTGTCTGTGACACTGAAACTGTCTCTCACACTGAAACTGTGTCTCACACTGAATCTGTGTCTCACACTGAAACTGTCTCTCAACTGAATCTGTCTCTCACACTGAAAATGCCTGTCACACTGAAACTGTCTCTCACACTGAAACTGTGTCTCACACTGAATCTGTCACTCACTCTGAAACTGTCTATCGCACTGAATCTGTCTCACACACTGAAACTGTCTCTCACACTGAAACTGCCTCTCACACTGAATCTATCTCCCACACTGAAACTGTCTGCCACACTGAAACTGTCTCCCACACTGAATCTGTCTCTCATACTTAAACTGTCTCTCAAACTGAATCTGTCTCTCACACTGAATCTGTGACATTGAAACTGTCTGTCTCAATGAAATTGTCTCTCACACTGAAACTGTTTGCCACACTGAAACTGTCTGCGACATTGAAACTGTCTGTCACACTGAAACTGTCTCCCACACTGTATATGTCTCTCACACTGAGACTGTCTCTCACACTGAATCTGTCTCTCACACTGAAACTATCTGTCACACTGAAACTGTCTCCCACACTGAACCTGTCTCTCACACTTAAACTGTCTCTCAAACTGAATCTGTGTCTCACACTGAATCTGTGTCTCACACTGAATCTGTGACATTGAAACTGTCTGTCTCAATGAAATTGTCTCCCACACTGTATATGTCTCTCACACTGAAACTGTTTGCCACACTGAAACTGTCTGCGACATTGAAAATGTCTGTCACACTGAAACTGTCTCCCACACTGTATATGTCTCTCACACTGAGACTGTCTCTCACACTGAATCTGTCTCCCACACTGAAACTATCTGTCACACTGAAACTGTCTCCCACACTGAATCTGTATCTGTCACACTGAAACTGTCTCCCACACTGAATCTGTCTCTCACACTTAAACTGTCTCTCAAACAGAATCTGTCTCTCACACTGAATCTGTGTCTCAC